>NC_083329.1:55424841-55652341 GCF_963455315.2 Globicephala melas
GAAGGATTGCTGTGTGCTCAGAAATTGCATGTGCACATGTTAGAACCGAACTACCCTAAGAAGAATTTTTCAGGCCATGGCCACAACCCATAAGTGGATCATAAAATCAATTTATCGGGTCACAATCAATGCAAAAAAAAAGATATTGGAAGTATGTCCTATGTAATAGGTTAGATGTTTTTTCACGAGTCCTTTGTTGCTGTTACTTATGTACTAGATGTGTATGGGTCACAGTGTAAAACAAATTTCTTACTTTGGGTGAAGGTTACAAATTTGAAAGCACCGCCCTGGAGGGGAGTTGGGCATGCAGCGAACACTCCGCAGACAGGCATGCTGTGTTTGCTGCTTGAATCTCTGCTGGGGGGGGATGGGTTGAAGGGGAAAAAGGGTACAGCAGGTCTTGGCAGGTTGGTCAGCAAGGGTTAGCTGAGGGCCCACTCTGAGCTGGGCTCTACTGGTGCTTTGGGGGCTTCAGAGATGTCAGAGAGGAGGCCCCTGCTAGCCCTTGAGTTCTTCCCTTCCAGTCAGAGGGAGCAGCTCTACCCAGGAAGACAAGAGGATGTAACAGGCAACATCTACAAGAATAATAATGGAGCAGTGCAACGTAGCTGTGGTTAAGAGCATGAACCCCAGGACAGCCTGCCTGGGTTTAAATCCCAGCTCGTTACAACTCCATGGCCTTGGGTAGATCACCTAACCTCTCTGTGCCTCAGTTTTCTCATCTGTAAAGTGGGCATAAGAATGGTACACACTACATAAAGTTATGAAGATTGAGTTAGTATTCACAGAATGCTCAGACAATGCCTGGCGCATATATATATATATAGGTATATGTGTGTATATATATGTATGTATATGTGTGTATATATATATATGTATGTATGTGTGTGTGTATATATATATGTATGTATATGTGTGTATATATATACGTATGTATGTTATATAAAAATGAGCATACGAGCTTTATTTGAGTGCCTAACAGAAAGCTTTACAAAGGCAAGACTTTGAACAGGCCTTGACGGTTACTTTTTAATATTCTTCTTCCCATTATGATCATCCATAACCACTGTTTTCTTGTCATTAATATATTCTAGACACTGTGCAGAGTCTTCCATGTATGTCCTACAATCCAGGGAAGTGGGACTCGTTATGCCCATTTTACAGATGGGGATGTGGAGTGTTTAATGAGGGGCCAAGCCAGGGCCCAGACCCAGGTTGGTCTGGCTCTGAAGCCTGTGCTCTTGACCCAGAGGACACATTCTGTCCTTGGCCTGCCACCACTGCTTCCTTCGAAGATGTGGCTGCTTTGGTCCTTTCCTGGCCTTGAGAAAGGGTACTGTTCTCCCCAGTGGGCAGAGGGAGGGCTTTGAAGCACACTGGCTCTGTGGAGTGCCCAGGCCCACCCTGAGGGGTGACGCACACAGCCACTAGGAGACCTGGCTTCCCGACGGCTCTTGCAGCTGCTGCGCCTCCCACACGGCTTTGTCGGGCTGTGCTGCGGTCTGAGATATGTCAGCAGCCTGCTCTGCCCCGTGCCTGGCTCATCCTCTCTGTCTCAGAAGCAAGGCCCCGCCTGGGCTGGGAGCCCGTGACAGACTCAGGCCCCTCTTTGAAGTGCTGTAGTGAAGAGAATTCCAGACAGGAAGTGTGGCCCAGCAGAGACCCATGCATTTTTAAACACTCTCCTGCCTTTGGAGGAAGGTCCTCGAGAACAGTTGGAATCATTAGGGTGCTTAGTCATCTGACTCAGCTCCAGGGAACCCAGGATCTCGGCTCTGTTCTCAGCAGAAGTCTTGCCACCTGGACAAAGCCAGAGGGCAGCCTCCCTGACCCACCAGCGTGCTAGGCCTGCATCCTCTTGGTCCCTGACTTGTTAATGAGCTTTGATTGCTTGTTCCACACCTACTGCATATTCGTTAGGCACAGTGCTAGATGTACATATGTATTTATATCTATAGGATATATATTCTAGATAAATATAAATTTATATCTACATAATATAAAATATATACACATATAAGAATATATATTCTTATTGATTAATATGTATTCTTATTAATAAATACATGTTAATATATTCTTATTAATTCTTACACCCTGGAAGAAGAGGCTATATTTTATTGTCTGAGAACCTCCTGTGAGCATTCCTTCTGTGAGCAGTGCAAAGGTAAATTGTTGAATGAATAAATAAATATAGGCCTTCATTTCTAACCCCAGAGACCCCTTATGGGGATATGGCAGATATAGAGGGGGAACAGCATTCTGAAAATCTCATGATCTGATGCAGCAGAAAATACGGCCGTGACCCACCTGTGAAATACTGAAGGTTTCCAATTTCACACCAACTCTGAGCAGCCAGCCCTGGGTTGGCATAGATTGGAGAGGCAAAGAAGGTGTTTGGTTGTCTCTCTCTTTTTTTTTTTTAATTGCTGTCACCTCTAAGCTTGAGAATACAGAGTCCCCATCCCCTGGTGTCCCCTTTCTCTCCATCAGCAGTGACAATCTGTGTTCACATTCCCTTCCTGGTACCTTCCTAAGGTATTGGGCACATAACTGTGTTTGCCTCTTTTGAGAATAAAGATTATACCCCTTATTTTTCCAAAAGGAGAGGGGTGTAATTTGTGACTAAAACCAAGGTGCTCAGACTGAAAATATCTACTGCTTGGACCTTTCCATGTCGATTAGAGAAGGCATTTCTAGCTCAGACCCAGAGGAGAAAAAACTCTTCATTTGTCAGCGAGAAGCCCTTTATGAGTGTCTCCTGGTGAGAAATGGGACCAGTGGAGCCAGGATGGGGGAAAGCCAAGTCTCCTTAATTTATTCATTGACTCTTTTTTTAGACTAGAAAATAATCACATGCTTTTGGCCAAAACCAGCCCTGGGGCAGGAATCCAGCAAAACATCATACTAATGAGATAATCTAATTTCCAAAGAGAGACCCTAAGTCAAACTCCCCTCAGCTAGCAGTGATGCAGAGATGACAAAAGGATCAGAGAACAGAGGCCCATTGTTCCCTTGAAGTTCACATGGACAGCGACCGAGGTTAGGGCTCGGCCAGAGCTCCATCTGGGTTCTGTGCATGTGTGTGTGTGTCTCGTATCTGTGATAGTGAGAAACACTGTATTTAGGGGAAAGGGTGCTACAAACTGGGTGGCTGGAATAAACATAAATTCATTCTTTCATAGTTTTAGAGACCAGAAGTCCAGAATCAAGGATTCGCAGGACTGTGCTCCCTCTGAAACCTGTGGGGGAGAAGCCCTCCTGCCTCTGTCTGGCTTCCGGGTGGCCGTGCATCCTCGGTGAGGGGAGAAGCCCTCCTTGCCTCTGTCTGGCTTCCGGGTGGCCGTGCATCCTCGGTGAGGGGAGAATCCCTCCTTGCCTCTGTCTAGCTTCCGGGGTGGCCATGCATCCTCGGTGAGGGGAGAATCCCTCCTTGCCTCTGTCTAGCTTCCGGGGTGGCTGTGCGTCCTCGGCGAGGGGAGAATCCCTCCTTGCCTCTGTCTAGCTTCCGGGGTGGCCGTGCATCCTCGGTGAGGAGAGAATCCCTCCTTGCCTCTGTCTAGCTTCCGGGGTGGCCGTGCGTCCTCGGTGAGGGGAGAATCCCTCCTTGCCTCTGTCTAGCTTCCGGGGTGGCCGTGCATCCTCGGTGAGGAGAGAATCCCTCCTTGCCTCTGTCTAGCTTCCGGGGTGGCCGTGCGTCCTCGGTGAGGGGAGAATCCCTCCTTGCCTCTGTCTAGCTTCCGGGGTGGCCGTGCATCCTCGGTGAGGAGAGAATCCCTCCTTGCCTCTGTCTAGCTTCTGGGGTGGCCATGCATCCTCGGTGAGGGGAGAATCCCTCCTTGCCTCTGTCTAGCTTCCAGGGTGGCCGTGCGTCCTCGGCGAGAGGAGAATCCCTCCTTGCCTCTGTCTAGCTTCCGGGGTGGCCGTGCATCCTCGGTGAGGGGAGAATCCCTCCTTGCCTCTGTCTAGCTTCCGGGGTGGCCGTGCGTCCTCGGCGCTCCTTGGCTTGCTGCCGCATCACACCAGTCTCTGTCTCTGTCATCACATGGCCTTCTTCCTGGGTCTCTGTCTTCACATGGTGTCCTCCTTCCTGTTTTCCTCTCCTTCTTTCATGAGGACACAAGTGATACTGAATTAAGGGCTTGCTTGATTGCATCTCCGAAGACCTTATTTCCAAATACAGTCATATTCACAGCTATGGGGTTTAGGGCTTAGACAAATCTTGCGGGGACACAGTGCCACCCACTACACGTGCTTTGCCTGACTGCTGGAAAGATGGGTCAGGGTTTCTTCTGCCAGTGTGAGGAGATGAAGAAGTTGGGGTTCTCCTTACGATCAGGAGTCCCTGGAAGGAGGAGGAAACCTCAGGTGGAGGACTTAAGCCTTGAAGGTCCTTTTTCTCAGATGTGTTTCCCTAAGTGGGGTCCCGAGACTAGTAGCGTCAGTTGAGAACTTGTGAGAAATGCCACATTCTTAGGCCCCACCCCAGACCTATTAAAGTGGAAACTCTGGGGTGAAGCCCAGCCACCTCTGTTGTAACAAGTCTTCTAGGTGGTTCTGATGCTACAGTTGAAGAACCATTCTTCTAAATTCTTACCTTTTGTCCTCACTGCAGTGCTTTCTGATGGGGTTGCGTGTGGATGCTGGTAGATGTTTTGGTTAAAGTAGACAGTTCTTTGGTCAAATGAGTTTGTATTGGTCGAAGTCAAACAAGCTCCTTGACTGGTTCTAAGCTTTTGATATGTTTTATGGTCCAAACATTGAAAATTTCCAGGAAGGGTAACAGTAGCATTTCCAAATTTCATTGATAACAGAACTGTCCTTTTTGTGCAGAGCATCCCATTGGACTGGTGTTCTGTAGAGTACACACTGGGAGACACTGCTCTCATCTGCATATGAAGGCATTCAACAGACTTTTTAAGAATCACCTTCTAAGAACCAGGGCCTGCGGTGGGGGAATATACCAGTGAAGACATGGTTTCCCTCTCCCTGGAACTGAGAACTTGTGCCAGGGCTGGCACACTGGAGGCTGCAGGTCAAGTCCGCCTGGCCATCTGTTTTTCTTATGGCCTGCTAGCTAAGAAGGGTTTTCACATTTTTTGAAGATATGAAAAAAAATTTTTAATGAAGGATATTTTATGAAATGTGAGAATTATATGAAATTCAAATTTCAGTGTCCATAAATGTTATTGGAACACAACCACTCGTTTGTTTACATTTTATCTCTGACCACTTTTGTTCTATGGTGACAGAGTTGGACGTTTGCCAAAGAGATTTTAGGCTCTGGTAGAGTCTAAGGTATTCACTCTCTGACCCTTGACAGAAACAGTTTGCTGACTCCTGGTCTCCTGAAGCAAAGAGGCTGTGGACAAGTATTTGCGGGTGCCTTGAGTGTGCTGGAGGAGAGGAGTACGGGGATCACATGACCGAAGAGCTTTCCTCACTGATGGTGGAGCTGGAGGGGCCCTTAGGGAAGGCTTTCTGGAGAGAGATCTTAAGGATGAGTGGGAAGTCTGGAATATGACTGGGTGGAGGAGGTTGTTAAAGGAAAGAGTACATGCAAATCCATGAGTCATAAAAGAGAACCACTCATGGAAGGAACGGAAGAAAGTCCGGTATGGCTGGAGAATAAGGAAGGTGAGGCCGAGAGTGGTTTCATATGTGATCAGATACCAGGCAGGAGCCGAACATCCAAGAGCGCCCTTGAAGGCCATGCTGAGGATTTTGAACTTTACCCTGAGAGCAGTGGGGCGTCGTAGAAGAGTTTAAGCACAGGAATGACATGAGTGATGGAGACTTTGCGAGGTCCCTCTGGCTTAGTGTGGAGGATGAATGGGGCTCTGGAGCAAGAGTGGACACCTTATAAATAATTATGAAGCTTAGCAGTCGATCAGGAGAGAGAAGGTGAAGGTGGAGAGAAGTGTGTGGTTTGGAGATGCAGACGCTTTCTGTGAGGCTCACTCCCCTCCTGCTGGGCCCTGTGTGCTCCGTGATGGCCTGAAGAACCCGCTTTCCTACGTGCTGGCCCGCATCCTCTTGGACCTGATTTATTAATAAGCATTGATTGCTTGCTGCGCACCTACTGTATGTCCATGAGTCAACAGTGCTAGTTGTAGAGATATATTTATGTAGAATATAAATTTATATTCTCTAGGTGTAGGAATTAGAATACATATATTCTTGTTATATATATTGATATTATGTAGATGTAGATATTTATCTAGAATATATATTTATGTTCTATAGATATAAGAATTAATAATATATGTAGTCCATTGAGTGTATTCTGTAGAATATATATATATTCTGTAGATGTGAAAATTGATATGACCAGGTATCTGACCTCAAGATTCTTAGTTGGGAGGAAGGATGGATACTTGAACATGATGAGGGCTGATAACCAGAGGAACAAGTCATACTCTGAGGGGACAGAGAGTAAGGGTCGGCCGAGCATCGCTGGGAGGTGTTAATTCCGAAGAAGCGATCTGGAGAGGCTTCGTGGTGGAAGTGGCTTTAAAAGAGTCTTGAAGAATGTGCAGGATTTGGAAAGGTGGGGAGATGTAATCAATCCAACTGGAGCAAAACAGTGGACTGTGACAGTGTGAGGTGTGTACGGGGAAGGGCTCGGGGAGCAGTGTGGCTGGAATGAGTGATGAGTGGAGGCTTATGGAGGGTGAAGAGGTGGTCCTGAGGCTCCTGATGTGGCTTGGAACTTGACCCAGACTCCTGATTACTTTAATGTTCTTGCCACCTTAATCGAGGCTGTGCTGAGACCGTGAGCAGCTCTCAGGAGTGAATCGGCAGGGCAAGGGAAGGCTCTGTCTTTCTCTGATGACCAGGGGCCTTGCGTACCTCATTTCATGACCTCCCAAGGCAGGTATAAAGGATAAAAACACACCCCCTCCCCACGACCTTGTTTACAGGCTCAGCCCCTTGCCTCCAGTCAACAGAGCAAACTCTTGTATCAGTAAGTCCTCTAGGGGGTGGGGGTTCCTAGCCCATTCATCCTATGGCTGGTCTGACTGCTTCATCTCTGCTTTGACTTTCTTCTGGGAGGTGCCTGCCCCCGCTGTGCCTCAAGACCAAGGACTTTCTCGTCGTCCCTCCCTCCCTCCCTCCTTCCCTCCTTCCTTCCCTCCTTCCTTCCTCTCTTTCTCTCTGTCTCTCTCTCTGTCTCTTTCTCCCTCCCTCCCTTCCTCCCTTCCTCCTTTCTTTTTTCAAAACAAACAACTTTTTATTGAAGTATAGTTGATTTACAATGTTGTGTTAATTTCAGGTGTACAACAAAGTGATTTAGTTATATATATATATTATTTTTCAGATTCTTTTCATTATAGTTTATTACAAGAGATTGAACGTAGTTCCCTGTGTCATACAGGTCTTTGTTGCTTATCTATTTTATATATAGTGTGTGTCTATTAATCTCAAACTCCTAGTTTAACCCCCCTTCTTTCCCCTTTGGTAACCATAAGTTTTTCTATGTCTGAGTCTGTTTCTGATTTCTGTTTTGTAAGTATGTTCATTTGTATCTTTTTTTAGATTCCACATATAAGTGATATCATATGATATTTATCTTTCTCTGTCCAGTTTACTTAGTATGATAATCTCTAGGTCCATCCATGTTGCTGCAAATGGCATCACTTCATTCTTTTTTATGGCTGAGTAATATTCCATTGTATATATGTACCACATCTTCTTTATCCATTCCTCTGTCAATGGACATTTAGGTGGCTTCCATGTCTTAGCTATTGTAAATAGTGCTGTAGTGAACATTGGGGTGCATGTATATTTTTGAATTAGAGTTTTCATCTTTTCCAGATATATGGCCAGGATTGGAATTGCTGGATCGTATGGTAACTCTCTTCTTAGTTTTTAAAGGAACCTCCACACTGTTCTCCATAGTGGCTGCACCAACTTAGGTTCCCACTAACAGTGTAGGAGGGTTCCCTTTTCTCCACACCGTCTCTAGCATTTGTTACTTGTAGACTTTTTGATGATTCTGGCCATTCTGACTGGTGTGAGGTGGTACCTCACTGTGGTTTTGGTTTGCCTTTTTCTAGTTATTAGTGATGTTAAGCGTCTTTTCATGTGCCTTTTGGCCATCTGTATGTCTTCTTTGGAGAAATGTCTATTTAGGCTTCTCATTTTTTGCTTGGGTTTTTTGCTTGTTTTGATATTGAGATGTATGAGCTGTTTGTATATTTTGGAAATTAATCACTTATCAGTCACATCGTTTGCAGATATTTTCTCAAAGGGTGCAGCTGACAAGGACTTCCAGTGAATTCTTTCTGGTTCTTGGTCCTGTTGTTCAGGGCTGCGACACAGGGTTATTTGCAGTCTGAGTCTTCTGTCATGTGCCAGCACATACTTAATAAATGTGGGTGATGATGACAGGTCCCTTAAGAACAGTTTGGCTGATTTATTTTTAAAAGACTTCTCAAAAATTGTGAAATACAACAAATATACAGAAAGGTGTATAAAACATGAAAGTAATAAAAGTGAATAATCATGAGAAAATTCATGTAACCAGCTGGGTCAAGAAATAAAATATGCTGGTGTCCCCAGACTCTTCTCCATGGGTCCCTTCTCCTTGTCTGGCTTCTCCCCTTTGATGCATCAATGCTAAGAAATCCTGGTAACAGCTCTCTGTCTAGCTTCTGGTCAGAAAATCAGCTGCAGAAGAAGAAAAACAGAGCCTTGGGATTCAGGCAACCATCTGACCTTTATTTCAGAGCTGCCCGCACAAAGGAGGTCCCGTCTCCATGAGTTCTAGGGGCCCGGCTGACAGTTGTTATGGAAACGTGGGCTGCAGGATGCCGGCTCAGGTGATGGCCACAGCACTCAGGCAGGAGCTCCCATCCTGTAGGGCTCTTCTCTCCTTGCAGTTGTTAGATCCTTATAGTAAGAGACTTCTGAGATTTAAAAGACGCTTTCTCTCTCGTGTTACCTTTCTCCCGGTGCCCACCTGGTGCAGCCACACCTCAGCATGGTAGCTGGAGCACTAACGGAGGGAGAGAATGTTGCTTTTGGTCCAGGGGAGATTGTGGGTCCTCAGGTGAGAATATAGCATAACTAAGAGTTCAGTAATAATTCACTAACAGACTTGACTTGCAGCCTTCCGACATTGTTTGCCAACTGCTTTTTCTAACAGTGGCCTTGGGCACCTCTCTGATTAGAGTTTGGATCTGTGGAAGGAGGCCCATCTGAATAGGCACGAGGGGAAAAACAATTTCCATCGGAAGAGAAGGCTGAAAGGCTTTGCCCTGTCTTCCAGGAGAAAGGTGTGTGCCTTTTGAGATTTCAGTTCTTGAATCACTTTCCCCAGTAGCTCTTCAATATTTATACTGAGTGCATCGCAATTAGATTTGCAAATTCAGAAAACTGGGGGCATAGGGAGGGCTGCTGTGGGGAGGGAGGCCCCTGTGTCCCCAAGTATGTGGGTTGCACACATTTTGCTTTGGCTTTTTCCTGTTGACTATTTCTGACTTCATCTTTGGGCTGGACCTGCTACTTTGTCAAGTGTGCCCTCCTGACAGAGGTCCGGAGACAGGGAAAGGGTGTGGGTGCCCCGGGGGGTCGCAAGCCGACACGTCCAGACACTTGGTGTCCTCTGTCTGGGTGGAAAACCTCATCTGAAGCCAGACTGGATCACACCAGTTTCTAAGACATTCTTCAACCATGTTAGGCAAAAGAGTCCCCCGCTGACAAGCTGGGGTAGAAGGAAACCTGATATAATTTTGGAAAAACCTTCTTTGAGAAAGAAGTTTCTCACAGCTGCTGAGCCTCTCCCCAGTGTTCAGGGTTGGAGGGGGTCCCAGGCCACAGGGAGGAGATTGATGGGTCCAGGGGTGCCAAGGGAAAGCTGAGACTTTGCAGTGCTGGGGTGCTCGCCATTCCTAACTCCCAGTTGAAGGAGAAGGAGAAGCAATTGTCGGAACTGGATAGAAAGAGAAGTCCCCTCCCCTCTCCCCCGGCTGTTGAATTATTGTCATTATTTCACATTAACAGCCAGGCCAGACTCTATTGTATTTGGCTGCTGTGTTGGAAACCCAGATCCAGGCTAGGGTTGTGGGAACCCAGAAGCAGGGGAGACTGGGGTTTCAGAGCCCAGCCAGGCCTCCGAGGCGGGTACAAGCTCAGAGCGCAGGGAGACAGGCCCCTCTGCAGACCCGGTGGTCTGAGCCTGGGCCTCACGCTGGGCGGCTGGTGGCATTGCCGGGTCCTGAGTAAATCTGTATGCCTGGTCACCTGGCCATCTTCCTGCCTCCCCAGGTCTGTCTGACCTGCTAGGCCTTGGTTTCCTGAATGAGGGTCATGTTCCCCATTGGGAAAGGCCGTGGGGGACGACCTCACTGCAATAGCTCTTTTGACCTGAAGCCGAAACCACATCCAAGTTCAGCAAACGGGAAGAGGTAGAAAAATATTCAGTTGGTGAGGTCTATAGGCACATATTGGATTAGGTCCTAAATCGTGGTAGAAATCTTCCTGGAACGGGACAAATCCTTTTGTACACAAGAACATTCATCTGTTTTTGACTGATGTGCCTGGTGAGGCATGTGCTTCTCAGAAGCCCAATGACATCTATTCTTGCTTGGGATTTAGTGTTTGTATTTCAAAATGTAGCTGCTCTGAGGGGCAGCGATGTGGGAGCCAGCACCCCTGTTCAAGCTTCAAGTCATGGAAACTGGCCTGGTGGAGCCAGGACATCCGTGGTGCCCGGGAAAGGGCTTGCTTATCCAGTGTCTCCCGGGCAGACTTTTAATTTACTCAGTAGTCACTTGCTGTATGCCACGCACTCTGGATACTTAAAACAATGGACCTTGACTTCGAGGAGCTTTCAGGCTCCTTGGGGCAATCTGACACGCATGGATGAAAAGACAGCTAAGGCTGCCAGCCGGGGCCTGTGCAGCGTTGCGAGAGAGGAGTGTATTGTGGGCACTGGAGTCGGGACAGGGGGAGCAGCGGGGGTCTGTCACCAGGAAGACGGCTTCACTGGGCCCCTGGGATTTGATGTAGCAGGATGAGGATGGCTGGAGAGAAATGCAGAGGGCATCCCTGGGGTGGGAACCGCTGGCCCAAAGCTGTGGAGGACCAAGTCCTCTGAGAGGAGCCTGGTGGGTGAGGGGGCTTGGGGAGGAGCAGGCAGGCCTGAAGACCAGGCCGTGAGAGTCTGAGTTGTATGCCGTGGGCAGTGGGGACTGGGGAGAATTTTGAGATTCCAGAAAATGTGAACAGAGTGAAAACAAAGCACTTTTTTAACATGCCCTTAAATCTCCACTATGTGCTGGCCACTGTTCCAGGCTCTGAGGATATGGAATGAGCAAACGCGGCCAAGGCCCTGCCCTCCTGGAGCTTCCCCTCTAGTGGAGATTGGTGGGGAATAAGCGCCCCCGGGTATAATGTTCAGGCAGTGGTAATGGTTGTGAGGAAGAGTGCAGCAAGCTAAGGGGATGGTTTGGGGCCGTGGTAACAGTGGCACTGCTTCTGGGGAGATCGTTCAGGTGGTGTGCATTGCCTGCTACAGACGGAGTGAGGGCTTCAGAGCTCTCAGTGAGGCTGGGAACGCAGGACCCTGTGGTATGACCCTGAGCTGTGAAAACTGATGCATTCCCTTCTCCCCTGCTCTCTGGGCCTGCGCTAGCTGAGCTGTTGGAGCCCCGACGGACTTCATCTCCGTCCCCTGGGTCCTACCTTTCCTGGCCCCAAGGCTGTCCCCGTTTGACCTGACAGACACACCCTGGGCTCCATGTAGGGGGGCCTGGCTACTATGAGCATGGCCTTTCTGGGCCTTAATTTCCCCTCTGTAGCATGAGGACTAGGTGAGTGGTCCCTAGACTTTCCATGGGCACTCACTTAAACTTTAAAAATCATAGAGAATATCACAGGGTTGCCAGTTGTTTATTTTGACAGGCAAGAAAGAAACTGTCAAATGCCAGCTCTACCATCGTTGTCATTTCATTCAAAGGGCATGTTAATATCCAGCCAAGCAGTGATGACATAATGTCAAGGAAAAGGACAGTTCTTCCCTGGGGAGGAGCGTTGGCTGTCTTTCGCTGACACACACACATTATACTGTGCTGCTGTTTTCCATTTCCACACTCTGTCCTGCACTGCTGTGGGGACCACGGGACCAGAGGGCCTGAGAGCCAGCCTCCCAGGATGCTTTGCTGTGGGGAGCCAGATCCTCTTCTTGGTCCTCAGGTGGCGATGGGGCTCCCTTCCTTCTTCTGCTTCTCCCCTCTTGACCCTTCCACTGTCTCTCTCTCAGTAACTCCTCCCCAGAAGTGGGGACTCTCCAAACTGTCCTGGGCTGCTTTCCAGGAGGTGGGAGAGAGGAGGAGCCCGTGACCTCCCTGACCAGATGAACTGGTCCCTCAGACATTGACACTCTGCGTCTTTGGGTAGGATTCAGTTGTTCCCCAGTCATGTTCACACCCTTGTTGTGATTCCATCGGCCTTTTCCCCGCTAACTTGAGTCATACAAGTTAACTTGGCTGTGACTTGGAGAGTTCTGCCTTTTTTTTTTTTTTTTAATGAAAATGAGGGTCTTGGATTTCCTTTGTGTCTTAGTTATGCATATCCAGTCTGTCTTGATTAGAAACAAAGCTGGCCACCACTTTGGTGAAGAGGAGAGAGATGGGGTTTGCTGTCTGGCAAATCTGAATTCCCATCCTGACGAGCTCTTTACTAGCTGTGGGATCTTGGGCAGGTCATTGTCCAAGGTCACATAAGTGCAGACTCCGGCACTTAGTGGATAATACTGTTTACTGAGCTCTCCCCACCTGCTTTGCCTTCATCATCATGGTTGCTCCTCACAGAGACTCTTTGAGGAAGGTATTTGCAAGCCCGTCGTTTGGTTGAGGACCCTGAGGCTGGATGGGGTGGAGTGACTTGTGCCGGGTTGCATAGCGGGGGTACGAGGGGAAGCCAGGAGGCGGACTCTGGGGACACCTGTGCCTCCCAGCATTCTTGCACCGTCTCTCAGCCATGTGTGGGCCTACCCAGTCTCTTAAATGAACAAGCTGTGTTTCCTTGAAGAGGCCCCCAACCCTTCTGTGACCCTAGGCTTCTTATTGAAGGAAGGGAATCAGCCTGCATAAGTTTTCAGGTCCCTCACAGCTCTGACCTCTACAGATCTATGACTCTGAGATGCATCTCATTAAAAAAACAAACCAAAAAACAACAACAACACATTTTTTGAAGGGGTTTGAGTGCTCTCCTTGAAACAAGAACTCACACTGGATTGCTTTCCCATACAATGCCAGATTCTTCCTACGAGGAAAAGGGATTTGTATTGAGCGTATGGGCCTGAGTGGGATTTATAAGGCTGCTCTGCTAACCGTAGACCTTCAGAGAGCCTTAGTGCCTCAGTTGCCCATCTTTAAAATGGGCATAATAGTGCCTGACTTGCAACCTTGTTAACAGGATTAACCAAGAGAACACAAGGCATTCAGAAAGTTACATCCATTATCACTCTTTCTGAATTTACGGTCCTGCCTCAGACTTGCCTGCTGTGGTTACAAGTGCTTCCTCAACTGGAAAACAAATGTGATTTTCGTCTTCTGACTGGGGCCCCTGGGATGGTTTTCTTGCGCCTGTGGTTCTTGAGCCATTCTCCCAGGGCAGGCTGCCCTGCAGAATGGCAGCTCAACCGCCATGTCTTTGCAGGTGAGCAGGCCTGCTTGGAACCGGCCCGGTCACTGGCTGAGCGATCAGAGTTGAGGTCTTGGCTGATCCAGTTCCAAGTCTCTGAGGTCCAGATAGTGAGTTCTGGACTGTCACTTACATGTTCCCATTTTATTAAGCTAATTGATTGAGAAGATGTTTATTTTGCAGACGTGGTGTATTGGCTGAGCTGGATGCATCAGTCCTGAAGTTTGAACTGATGGGTTGACTTACTAATTTCAAGCAGCAGATGTGGCCATTTGAGAACGCGTCTCACCACGGGATATGGTGTCTAATGGGTCAGTTTATTCCCAAATTGGCACCCCTTCCCCTAGGCCATTTCTCCAACTCCCTCTCCATACAGGATTGATTATAACCAGATGTCTGTACTACAAAATTTTGTCATTTAGAAGCCATAGGGTATACGATGATTGTTTCAGTGCTAGTAATAAACAGCATTTTATAAGGAGATTCCATCTCTTCTTTGTACGTTTTGCCTATCCTGAGGCAGCAAGGAACAGATAAAAAGACATGGCCTTCGGTCTTAGAAGAGACTGGATTTAAATTTCAGCTCTGCCGCTTACAAGATGAGTGATCTTGGAAATCACCCAACCTCTCTGAGCCTCGTAACATTCCTACCTTGCAGGCTTGTTCTGAGGATTAAATAAGATGGTGTAAAACTGCCAAGGAGAGAACACGGCTTGTACAGACAAGGAGTCAAGGATTTCCTGAGAGCCAGCTGCCTCCCCTTGGTCCCCAGGGCACCGGGGAGCAGCTTAGAATGGCCCTGAGAAGGGCCAGAAAGGACCCCCATCCTCTCCCAGCATCTGACACCGCTGGGGTGGGGCAAGTGCAGGACTCACAGTCCAGATGTCGAGGTCAGGCGGTTTCAGAGCGTTTACGCAGCCCCTTTGAGTTTGAAGCAAGGAAGCCTGAGGCACAAGATGGCCGTCCACTCGTCAGAGGGCACCTGGCCTTTTTCTGCTGTCACCTTTTTCCTTCCGCGGTGACCTGTGTCTTCACACACAGCACGGGGGACCCCTAGAAGTGAGAATATGGACACTGCCCCTGGAAAGCCATAGCTAAAAATGCGCGTGATGACGAGGTGTCTTACCAGGCAACACGACGGTTTTCTGACATCCCAGAGCAATTGGCTTTGTCCGAGCTTCTTTTTCAGCTCCTGCAGCCCGAATCTGTGGTCACCCTTCCCCTTCCCTGGACGTGTAGCCTGTAGTTAGCAGATGCAGTAGCTGCTGGATGGCTTCCTCTGGCACAAACGCGGTGCCCCAGGTGCACGTGGGGTGCCGGGGGCTGGATGAGGAAGCCTCAAGGTGCAGGGGAGGCTCCGTCCTGACAGGCAGAGGTCGGATCATCGGAACTTCCCAAGGGCAGAACCGATTCCACCACCCGCTGACGGCGGTTCCTGTCGGGGGCCCGAGGCTTCTGGTGCCTCGTTTCCCTGTCCCTGAGTGCCAGAGTACCTATCTCTTCCCTCCTGTCCCTTTGCAGAGCTCTCACTGTGAAAATCCCAGCTGGCGGTGCCCACATGCTGCTTTATTTGCTTGAGCTGCTTGAGGTAATCGGCCTAGTCCCTCATATGCAGGGTTATCGGTACCTGGGAGAATCCCAGGGCTGGGCCACCCTTCCAGGATATGAAAGAAGCCGCTGGGGGCAGGGCAGGACGTTTTCCTCTTGGCCGATTTGGAAGGAGTCGGGGCGGCTGGAGGACCGTTTCCCAGCCTTTAGGCCTGGTGAAGACCTGAGGCTGAGGGACAGGATGGTGGCCTGCACGGAGGTCCTGGAAGCCCCATGGGTTTATAGGTGTTGATGCTCAGGCATTTCTGCGTCTTAGGGCACAGGATGCCATCATCATTGCCACGAAATAGAGCCTCTTCTAAAAGCTAAAACAGGCCTATGGGTTTTTACTCAGTGGGTTTCAAACGTTTCTTCCTCAGAAGACCCCTTTACTCAGGTGCGGTCTAGTACAGAACCTTAATAGGTGAAAACGGCTCAACGTAGTGGTGCTTTGATTTTCATGGGGGCCAGGGGTCTTGCCGCCTCTGCCGTCCCTTGCTAATCCACTAAGGCACCTGACAGACACGGTGCTGGCCTCTAAGGGACAGAAAGCTGTGGGTTTAACCCACTGTTTCCCCTCATTTTCCAGATGGGGACTCTGCTCACTCAGAGAGGTTAAGCGACTGGCCAGGGCCACAAAGCGTGTGCCTGGCAAAGCCGGGGCTGGAATGCAGGCCTCCTAACTTGCAGCCCAGAGCTCCTGGCCCTGCTACTATCCCTCTAATAGGAGTCGAGGACTTACGGACTCCTGCTTTGCGGTCAGCTGAGGGCAGCTGCGCGCCAGGCTGCTGGGTTGGTTTTGCTGGGTAAGAGGGGGCAGGGAGAGGCGGGGAGCTGCTGCTGGGGATGGGGTGAGGTTGGGGGTCTCAGGCAGACTGAAGCAGGATCCGTCAATGGAGGCTCAGGAGAAATGGCTTTTTGATGTCGACCAGGGAGATTTGAGGACCAAGTGGGACTGTGAGACACAAGGGGAAGACAGGTGGAGGTTTCCGGGTCCTTCCTTTCCCCACAGCCCTCTGGAAGTTGAGCACCCAGGAAATGCCCCTTAACACCAAGGCCCTGGGCAGAGAGAGGTGCAGGCCTGGGGCTTCCAAGGACGGGAGATGCTCTGGTCGCCGTGAGTGCCCCACCCCTCGGGTGCCCCGGGCCCTGCAGTCTTGGGCCAGGATTCCCTGTTAAGGATGCAGATGGCATGAGGGAAGCCGGGAAGCCATCTCGTCCTTCAGCAGCATCTGTGTAGAGAACCTCAGTGCTGAGCAAGAGACCACGTTCATTTCCCATCTGCTGCTCTGCTCCACGAAGGGTGGTTTTTGGTTCCAAGCCGGTTCTTGGTAGAGAAAAAGAACCGTGTTCCTCTGTCCTTGTTTTAACCACCCTCTTAAGGCACAGGGACCTCGAAGAAGGGTCTCTGCAGTACACGCAGCAGAATTAAGAGTTCCTGATGGTAATAAGCCTCTCCTGGGCACTTTGTGACAGCCCGGAATCCTTCTGCGCGCGTTATCCCCGGGAGGAAGTCAGCTCAGGTGCATGTCTCTTCTTGGTGTCAGACAGCGGGGTTTAAATTCCGCCTGTGTCTTCCTGGGCCAGCTGCTTAACCCCTCATCTGCCAGTGAGCGCATTCAGACCCGCCTCGTAGAGTCACTGTGATGATGCTCGGAAACGGTGGCTGGTTATCGTTACCATCATTACTTATTAGTAATGTTACCTATTCTAGTTACCGTGCTTGCCAACAGTTGACTTCCCATCTGCTACAGCTCTCCTTCCCTCCCTCTTCTTTTTATACTTCTACCATCCCTCCCTCCCTCCCTCCCTCCCTCCTTCCTCCTCTCCTTCCCCCTTTCCCCCTTCTTTCCTACCTTTCACCAAGATGTATCAAGTCCTTACTTAGTCTAAGCTCGTAATGTTTCATTGTTGAGGATACAGCGGTGAACAAAAGAGACGAAAATGCCCTCGTGGAGCTTACAGTCAGTCAGTGATGATTAAAGTCTTCAGGCTGCCAGATGGTGGGATAAATGCTCTGGAGAAGCGTGGAGCATAGATGAGGAGTGATGGGATCGGGGAGGGCTGGGGGTGGGCAGGGAAGGTGGGCAGGGAAGTGCTCACCCATACGGTCAGGCTTTGAACAGTGTGAGGTGAGGGGGCAGCCGTGGCTGTCTGGGGCAGGGGGAGCAGCCAGTGCAGTCAGCCCCAGCTTGGAGAGGGCCTGGAACATTCTGGCAGCACAAGGAGGCCAGTGCAGCTGGAGCGAGCAAGGGAGTGAGTGGGAGGCTTGTAGGACGACGGCAGGAGCGGGCAGATTAAGGGGTTGCACTGTGTAAAGTCTACGGCTTGTCCTTCGACTGGGATGAGAAACCCCAGGAGGGGGTCGGCATGGCAGCGACATGATCTGACTTACATTTTGAAGCGTGGTTCTCCTCCCAGGCAATCACTGATTAAACAACTTCCCTTTCTAACTGACATGTAACTAAACCCGAGGCAGACTTGGAGCTTTGCAGGGAGTGGGTGGCCTCAGCAGGGATGATCAAGGTGATTCTGGAATCCTCCTCCATCCCTACAGGTGTGGTGCCCAGGGTGGCCTTGGCACCTGGGGGTGAGTGAGCCCAGCTGGGCAGGAGTGGCAGAGGCTCATAGGGAGGGTGTGGCCAACACAGCGGGCCACCTGGAAGGACTTGGCAATGCCAACATTCTGTTCGTGCCCAGGGAGATAACCAGGCCCTGCCCAGCAAGGTGCAGGCAGGTGGGGATCTGAGAGTTGAGCCATGATGCCATTTTTGCCCACCCTTCATAAAGAAGTCGGTACTTTCAGAAAGTGCTGTGCTCCACCTTGCCCCAGATTATATGGCGGGATGTATCCCTATTTACAGAAGAGGCTTTGAGAAATGAAATGACTTGTCCAAGGCCATCTAGAGAATCTGGACTTGGGTATCTTTTGATCCTCAGAGCTCTTCCTACCACACCACAGACTTGAGGCTCCCAGTATACAGGGTCCAGTGAAGGAAGGGTGAGAGACAGACAGTGAGACAGCCTGGATCTGAGGACCAGAAGCGGTGGGGTCCTGGGGTTAGCACAGGCCTGCTCTCCCATGCTGGGCCAGGGCAGCTCCCACTGCTGGGGAAAGCTGGGACGTTTGAAGATGAGACGTGTTGCCCTGTGGGGCTCCCACACCCAACCCCCCATACCAGGCCAGGTGGAGGTTTCCGCTGGCCCTGGGAACACCTGGGCTCCAGATTGCAGGCTGGCGAGGCAGGGATCTGCTTGGGAGTGATGGGTTCCCTTGGGCTAGGTTTGGTGGAATCATCCTCTTGGGGAGGCAAAAAGAGGGAAGAGAAATGGAGCCAACTGGGGGTTTGTGTCTTGGCTTGGTGGTTCCCAGGTAGGCAGGGTGGCACTGGGCTGTGACTTCCCTCCAGGCCCTCCGTATTCGGGGTTGGCATCTGAAGGCATGGCTGAGCTTCCTTCTCAGGCTTTGGTCTTCGACCTGGTGCTTCGGGGGAAATGCCCAAACATCCAACAGGTACGTGCTGTGGACAGTGAGCGCCTGGCAGGTGACTGTGGTCCAGTCAGGCCTTTGGCCGCAGGGGACATAGTAGGGGCGAGGCCCTCCGTGGCCATGTCAGAAGTCACTGAGGGGGACGGCGAGAAGGCAAGAAGGGGTGAGGCCACGTGCCCAAGCCCGGCCCGTGAGAGGCTGCCCGTGTGGGCCTGCGATGGCAGGGGGCTGCCGGCCAGCCTGCTCCCGTGTCCACGCAGCCTCCTGTGCTTGCACCCACACCCTACAGCCCTCCCCATCCTCCAGTCCGGCACTGAGATTAGAGACTGTCAAGTGTGTCCTCAGGAGGCAGCTGTGGCTTCTTTTGCACAAGACTCTGGTGGGAGACAGGGCAAGACGGAGCCTCAGGAGGGTGGCTGCCACTGGACCTCCGCTTTCCAGGACATTCCCAGGCCCCGCCCAGTCTCATCTGTTCCCTCCTCCTCCCTCCTCCTTATTCCTCTCTTTCCTCAAAGGCCTCCTTTTCTCCGTTTCAGAAAATCTCTGATGGTCTGTCTGAGGCTAGGGTAGCTGGAGCCTGTAACTGGTGGGGTTCTCTCTTACACACACACGCTCTCTTTCTTTTTCTCTGTCTCTTTTTTCCCGGAGGATGAGCCGGAATCAGGGCCAGTTCACTCCTGACACCAGGGGGAGCCTGTCTGGCCCAACTTAGGAGTCCTCCCGGCAGGGTGGCGGGGTCTTTCTCTACAGTGGGAAGTGGAAGGTGTGGGGATGGATGGACGCCCACTTGGCGGGGCACAGGAGAGAAAGCAGTGTACTGGGACCTGGGGGGCAGCCTCCCTCTGGTCCTCAGTCGCCTCATCACAATGGGAAGTTGGTCTAACGGAGCTTAGAGTCAGAGGGATCTAAGAGGTCACTTGGTCCAGGGATGACTCTCCGCAGGAATCCCTGCCCCCACTGTCCTGGGGGAGTGCCACACAGCTCCTGCTGGAACCTGTCCAGAAGTTGGGCATCTTACCTCCTGGTGGCCTGTTACCTAGTTGAAGCCTCATAGCTGTTAGAATCGACGCTCATTTATCCTCTGTTCTGTAATTACTTATTACGGTGTCCCTCACAGAGCCCCCAGTTGACGGCGCGGTTTTGACTGAATATCCTTGGAGCCAACCCGTCCCACAGCAGCTGTAACTGTCACGCCCCAAGCCCTGTGCTGAGCACTAGTGCATTGCTTATCTCACATAAACTTCACCACCACCTTCCTGGGGTCTGCATGCCTGTCCCCATTTCACATGCAGGAGGCTGAGCTTGTGAGCTAACATGTCCCAGGTGGCCAGCTTGTAAGTGGCAGAGCAGACCTAAGGCCAGATGGGCTTGCTGCTTCCAGCCCGAGTTCTCAGGCTCTGTGTGCCTTCCCCTGAGAAATACCTGCTCTCAGTTGGCCTGTCTGTAAAATGGGGATAATTCCACCTGCCTGTCGTATTTATTACAAGGTCTAAGCAAGGTAATGCAGAGGAGGCACTTAATTTTTACTTGCTGGCCCCCAGTTCTGGCTTGGTAAATGGTGGTCAATTGCTATTGTAATGGGCTCTGTGCCTTACCACTCCTCCCCCCAAACCCACCCCGTGTGTCCCTAGCAAGACCACTTAACCTCTCCGGGCCTCTGCTCCCTTTCTCTGGAGCAGGAGTTACACCTGCTCCCGATGAGGGATGCTTGGCCCGAGTGAGGTCAGTGGTGCAGAGGGGCTTTCCCTCCAGGCCGAGGAGCGCTGACGTGGTGGCCTGGCGTCAGGCTCTGCAATGTGCTCGCCTCCCTGCTCCCCCAGCTCCCCACCTCGAGTCCTGCCTCCACAAGTAACTAATTATGCTCACAACATCTTGTGTAAGCAAATAATAACGAGAGCATTATCTCCCTTTAGTCCGTGTTTTTCCTTGCCTATTGTAAAGTAATTAAAATAATGAATGACTTGTAAAACAGTAGGTAAGAGGGCTGGCAAGAGAGCTTATCTGCCATATACCTCTTGTGCTCTGAATTACTGACGCATGGAAACCACTGTGACTGGAGAGGACTCCCTGACTCCCTGCCCTTTGCATGCCATTCCTTCCTCCAGGGTCAGCCAGGATTGAGGAGCTGAGAGCTAGCTGGTCCTTCAGGCCCCCAGGCTGTGGCCCTGGACCAGCTCAGAAATGTCTCTGGGAGGCACTGCTCAAAAGGAGCCATAAGAGCCTCTGAGTTGAGGGTCTTCTCTTTGCCCTGATCTCTTCCCCGTCTGGGCGAAGGGAGAGGCCAGGATCGAGCTGAGGGTTACGATTCATGTTCCATTTCACATCGGGGCAGTGATGATCAAGCCAGGTCAGAACGGTTACAGGCAGTGGTGCTCGAACTGGGCTTCCCAGAGCAGCAGCAGCAGCATTAACTGGGAACTTGATAGAAACGGGGATTTGCAGGTGGGGCCCAGCCCTCTGTGTTTTCACAAGTCCTCCAGGTGGTTCTGACGCTGCTGAAGTTTGAGAACCACCGCTAGAGTGTCTGCGCTTCCAGGAGAAAGAGGGAGGTGGTGAGACTAATTCATGAAACGCGTACTGTGTGCTGTTGGACACTATCTAATCCGACCAACACCTATGGGGCAGGCAGTATGGTCCCCATCTTACCAGGGACGGACAGGAGACCTGCATCTACACCTTCAGTTACTAAAGGGTGCCACGCATCAGCGTCTCTGTCTCTTCCAGGACACCCACCTTTGCAGTCTCCACGTGGCTGAGACTTGGGGCCCTAACAGGTCATTGGGACTGGCCTTAGGTGGCTTGGGCAGCTGGCTCCACAGATGTCAGCAGGCGGCCCCCAAATATGCCCCCCTGTGCCCCTGCCCCAGGCCTCCTTTTTGACTATTCCAGCGCTGGAGGGGCCAATACACTTGGAAATTAAACATGAGCGCCTGGTGTTACTGATGTTCCGTTTGCCCAGCGTCCCTGGGTCGGGGTGGCTGGCGGGGGAGAACCAGGCATCAGGAGCAGCTTCCTGCCTGCCTGCAAGTCCCCAGGAGGATGACTCACTCAGTGCCTCCCAGCTCTCCTTTCCTCATTCTGGCCCACCCCCACTCACTGCAGATCAAGATTTTCACCTCTGCCTTTGGATTTTCCTCCTCACTCCAATTCACAATGATCCCCAGGGTCAGTTTGTTTTGTTAATTCTAGCATTTTAAATGATGAACATAATTTTGCTGGCATCTTTTTAAACATCTGTGTCTGCAAAAATAATCTCAGTGGTTATTTGAATAGGGGGCCCAGTTACATTTAAATTTTAGACGATGAATGTGTTTTTAGTGTAAGTATGTCCCATGCAATATTTGGGACATACTTATACTGAAAAATTATTTGTTGCTTAGTTGAGATTCAAATTTTGCTGGGTTTCCTGTATGTTATTTGGCAACCCCTAAGCCCAGGCTCTATAGTGAGTGAGGGGCTGACATTCATAACCCTTTTTATTCCTTCTTTCATATTTATTGAGCCAGCCATACACTAGGCTCTCTTTTAGGCACTCAGGATTCAGCAGTTGGGGGAGGCAGACTGTAAATGAAATAAGTAAGAGAATTATGGAGTGTGTTAGAAATTTTAAGTGCTTTGGAGAAAAACAAAGCAGAAAGGCAGTGCTGTCAGAAGACAGTTGGAATTTTAAAAGGGTAGCCAGAGAAGAAGTATTGAAAAGGTGATATTTGAGCAAAGATTTGAGAGAGGTGAGGGAGTAAGCCATGACCCTCCGTGGGAGAAGAGTATTCTAGGCAGAGGGCACAGTGCACGCAGAAGTGTACAGTTTAGGACCCCATGTGGGGCTCAGTTATCTGATGAAGTCAGCCTTGATCCTCAAGCACATTTTTAGCTACAAAGGGGAATTTATTTTCTCCTGTAACTAAACAGGTCTGGTGTGGATTTCAGGCACAGCTGGATCCAGGTGTTCAAATGATGACATCAGTATTCTGCCATTTCTAGTTTCCTCTGTGGTGGCTTCATTCTCAGGGAAGGATTACCCTTCTTATTCTTTCCAGCAAATGTCCCAGGCTTGAGTCATACTGGGTTGGCATGGGATCGCATAACCATCCTTGGCCCAATTGCTGTTGCCAGAGGGGTGGACTGATCTGATTGACCAGTCTCCATTTCTGGAGAAAGGGTGGACCTTCAGTCCCTTTTGAACCACACAGACTGAGATGAGGAGGAGGTGGCGTTTTTTTTTTTTAGGAAAGTAGGGTGCGTCTGTGAGAAGGGTATGAAGGCTGGGCAGGTGAAGATTACAGAATGCTGACCTCACTTCCTGTCTAGCCACTCCGTGACCCTAGAGAGGATGGTTTCCCTCCTGAGTTTTATGACTTTTTTTCTTTAAAATCAGAAGAGAATAATTTTATTCTTCTTTCTTTCACAAAGATATTTTAAGAGGAAACAAAGGAAAGATCCTTTTTAAAAAGATTAAAAAAAACAATCAAAGCCATAATCCGTCCTTCTTCTCAACCCCTGTACCTTCAAGCCAGTGCCCACCTCAGCGGGGGCCCGTCTAGCTTTGATTCTTTTGGGTAGGTTGTGTTTTTTAAATCCACTTGGTGGCTACGTCTCAACCCTTGTTCTCTCTGTTGCCAGGAGGCCCAGAAGATTAACAATGGCTCAAGCCAGGCGGACGGCACTCTCAAGCCAGTGGACGAAAAAGAGGAGGCGGTGGCAGCCGAGGTCGGCTGGATGACCTCCGTGAAAGACTGGGCGGGGGTGATGATATCTGCCCAGACGCTGACCGGCAGAGTCCTGGTGAGTCCCCAGCTCCCTCCTCACACGAGGAAGTCTGCTCTCTGGTCCGTGATCTCTCTGTTCATGGGGATGTGATGTTTCGCCACGTCTTCTCCAGGCCATTGGCTATTGGGAGGTGGTGAAGGGCGAGGGCTTACGTGGTCATATGGTCGTGGGGGGGTCTTGGTGCACAGCTGAGCCAGCGATGTGTGGGGCATTTGCAGAGTGGGCCACTGTTTGGGGCAGAGGGGGTCTGTTGGAGAGGATGTAGAGCATTTCCTCTGCTAGCGGAAGAGGTGTGCACGTGCACACACACAGTGCACACACAGACACACACGTGCACGCTTGACGGTCTTGGAGAGGAGAAAGGATCAAAGAAACGTGTGCTCAGGATTCTGCAGAGGCTCCATAAATGACGGAATCCGGGGGGTGGGGTGGGGTGGGGTGGGGTGGGGTGGGGTGGGGTGTGTGTGTGTGTGTGTGTGTGTGTGTGTGTGTTGGCCTTCTGAGAATGTTACTGTTGTCCTCTGGCCTCCAGAGTTTTCTAGTCTCCTGCCCTGTGTGATCAGGGTCCTGCTCCTGGTAGAAATCCTCAATCATGCTGGTGGTGAAACTCGTGGGCAGCCCACCTGAGACTCCTGGCCCTGTGCTTGGAGCGTTGCTCCTGTGACCTTGCTTCTGAGGAGGCTGTCTCCTAGCCCACCTGCAGCCCAGGCTCGTCCTGCCCCTCCTCTGTGCGTTTCCCACATTCTCTCTGATCTGCTTGTGTGGGGCTTGGCTTCACTGACGGGCCTCCTGAGCTCCTGCTTCTTGGCAAGGATTGTGGGTGGTACAAGCCTGTAGTGACCAACCATCCCTGTTTACCTGGGGGGCCTGGGACATGGTTCTTTGGGTGCAAAGACTGGGAAAGTTGGGGGCGAACAGGCACGAGTCAGTCACCCTGGTCAGGCCAGGCTCCTGCCGTAGGTGGGCTCCTTCCCTGGGTAGCCCTGCCCACCAGCTTTCTTGAGTCTGATCAGAGTCAAGAGTTTCCCTGAGAAGGATGTCGCATTCCAAATAACTTGTCGTGATTCGGGAAGCTGTTTTGTATGGGCTGCCCTTCCTGGACCTGATGCTGGGGCACGGTCACGAGTCATTTGGCTCAGAGGTAGAATGAATGGGGGTTTCCAGATGGTTGGGGGGATCAGAGATCAGGCAGGGAAGCTGGAAGATAGATGCCATCGCTCTTGATGTTTCATGGCAAAAACTCAGTGGAAGGTGACCATAGATGTTGGGAGATGGTGAAATTTCACCGATCAGAAGCCTCCTTGGGGGAAACTCCACATTATGTTTGGGATAAATATCTCACAAACTGCTTGAGGGAAGGAGTAAGTCACTGAATGTCATGCTTGAGTCACAAAGGTGGTGGCCTAAGAGCCTTCAAGGAGAACAGGGCTCTGTTAACTGAGGGACCAGTGGGAGCTGCGCCTTCTGAAGAATCTGGGTATGAAGCCCTGGCTGATGGTAATTGGTGGCAACATCGAAAGCGGAGCAACTTAAAGCTGGGATTTGGGAAAGGAGGAGAGAGAAAGTGCTGAGGCCAGTTGCTGTGTGGAGGAAGACGGAGGGGGACAGTCTGGGTCAGTGGGATCCACGAGAGACTGGGCAGCCCTGAGTGTCTCATGAGGAATTGAAGGTGGCTAGTCGTGGGCTGTGCTGTGTGACCACCACCCTCATCCCCCCTCCAGAGCCTTCTGTAAAGTCCCTGTTGCTTTTTCACACTTGTGTGTGAGTGGATTCTGTGTGGAAAACTTAAGGAGGTTGAATTCTGGGTCTGGGCATTCACGTGGGATGAAAGAGAGGCAGTGCATTCTCTGTGTACGGCGGTGATGGATGGGAAACAGCAGACAGTTTGGTTGTACACATGTGCTGCCTGGTGCTTCCCTGTGGCCACCGAGGACCATTCTGATTATCTTCATCAACATCATCTAAGAGATACATCTAAGAGATACTGAACACCAACTCTGGGCCAGGTGCTTTTTCATCCCCGTGAAAAACAAGGCATGATCCTGATTCCGTTGCACCGTGGATGGAAGCTATTGAAGGAATGTCTGGAGGAGAAATGCTACGAATACACACATTGCGTGTGAGTGTGTGGTGGGGAGGCTGAGTGGGGGGAAGAAGGGGGTCAAGAAAGCCTTCACAGGGCTTCATGGGGAGAAAGCCTTTGAGCTGAAACTTCCATTTCAAGATGAACCGAACACATTTGATGATAGAGATGATATCAAAAATAAAAACATAGCCGAGCTTGAAAGCAAGGGACTACTTAGTGGGCCAGAAGCTGAGAAGAACACCTAATAAAACAGAAGGCATTTGAGTTGAGCTTGGCAATGTGGGTTAGGATCCTGAAAGTCAAAGGAGAGGAAATGATTCCACAGTGGGGGAGCAGCAGGAAAAGTGCATGGTGTGCTGTGGGAATGAGGCCTGGGCTGCCAACACAGAGGCACCTGAGGGGCAGTGAGACTGGGAAAGTGGGCTGGAGACAGCTAGTCAGGTCTTTAAATGCCGAGCTTAAAGACTTTGGACTGAATTTTGCAGGAAAAGGAGATTTTGAGGGAGGGGCATCAAGATTGGTGATGGTGCCGAGAGAAGCACAAATGGGCACAAATGGGCAAGTTAGAGACTAAATTGGTGAGGCAGGAGCTCAGGGATGCTAGGCCGGTTGGGACAGTGAGCTCCTGGGTCAGGACACAACAGGAGAGCATTGCTGCAGTGGACCCGGTGAGGCAAGGCCTGAGCTAGCACCATGCAGTGGAGGCAGGTAGGTGATGTGTGTGATATTTGGAAGTAGAAGCCCCAGGCCATGTGCACCCAGCAGCCACCTGGATACTACCGCTGACGACGACATTATTAAGAGCATCTTGGGAGCCAGGCACTGCGCTAAGCCTATACATTATAATCAGGTTGAAGGGCAAGGACCATGTTGTATTTGTTGTGTATCTCCCATTTTGCTGTTGTGTTGTAGGGGTTCGTGACGAGGAAGCCACAAAGCCAGTCTTATCAGTGAATTCATGTCCATTTTACAGTTGAGAAAACCGAGGCCTAGGAAGGGCAGTGAAGTGACAGAACGAGGCTCGTACCTGCAGGCCTCCAGACTCCCCGTCCAGTGGTCTTCCCGTGTCGTTACTTCCCGTTTGAAGATAATACCTTCTTTTTGAAGCCCCTGTCAGCTCTTGCTATGGCTATGACCTTTTGACATTACTGTCTCTGAGCCAATTAGGTCCTGAGGCTGCTTGACCTGATCCTTTTAACATTTGTGTGGACAAGCATGGTGCACCCAGGCCTCCTTGCCTGGGATTGCCCATGAGGCTAGCTGCTCTCCGAAGGTCTCCTTGGGGAAAATGCTGCTTGGACTGCTCTGGTGCACTCAGGATGGAGCAGTCCCACTGCCCAGACAGCAGGCAGCTCAGAGTTCAGGCGGTACCTTCAGAACAGGCCTCTCCTTTAGAGAAGGCAGGTCCTTGCTCTGAGCAAGGAACAGATTTCATATTGCAGTCTCCATGCTCAAGGGAAAGTACCTCTGCCTGTTCAGAACTGAAAGCTGTGTTTGTCCTGAACTGCCCCAGTGTTTATCCTTGCAACAGTGGGACTCAGGCGAGACTAGACACCAGCTGTGCGGTTTCCCTTTTCCATGTTTAATGTGCTTTCCTTGACGCACAGCTCAGGAGCTTGGGCCCTCCACATCTGGGCCCCTTTCTCACCTGTCTCATTGTCACAGGTGAGAGTTTCAGAACCAGGGCATGGTGGGTAAGGCCCAGCTGGGGAAGGATTCACCAAGACAACCTCAGCGTATCAGTAGATTCACTGGTTGTCCAGGATCTCTCAGATGAGCACGTCATTCATTCAGGAAGCACTTCTTTCTCACCTGCACCAGGCGCTATTCCAGGCGCTGGGCACAGGACAGTGAGCACCTGAGATCCAGGGTGTGAGTTATTTACGTTGATAAGCTAGATAAAAAGTTGTAGAGCTCAGTGTAAACAGTGACAAGTGCGCGTCACCATTTGCAGGTGCTTTTAATAGTTAACACTTGGAGCTTCATCATCAAAGTGAGAAACAGTCCTTGACCAGTTCGCAGAATATCCTGTCTTTGTCTTGTCTCTCTCTCTCCTCGGCACTCAGGCTTAGCTTTACAAAAACAGCAGTACTGCGTAGGGCCTTCTCTAGGAGCGATGGCTGAGGGATTCTGTGTCAAAGTGCACCCCCAAACTGTCAAGGATTACTGCTTCCCTTATCTTTTTGTAAAAGTAAAAATATTTATTATTTTCTGATTCTAAAGTTGGTGTGTGCTGAATTCGAAATTTGGGATACCAAATTTTGATCAGTTTGATCATTTGATATACCAAAGGATGGTCACTTCCACTTTGGGATTTGGAGTTGGTCCACAGTGAGGGACATTTCAGTATTGCAGTGAATGCCATTGAGATGCCTCCCAGCTGTTTGGGTGTTGCTGGGGACTTGGTTCACTACATCTCACGTTATCTGCTTATGCACAGACGTGGGTAAGTGCTTCGTGCCAGGATTGCTGTGGTCGTCCTGGTGAACCTCCAGTGAACAATCTAAATTGGGAAAGGGATCCTGGCCCTTTTTCTGTAGTGGCTGCTGGGAGCCAAGTTTGTGGCCCATTGAAACTACACAGCATCTCAGGGTTTGCCTTCTGTGTATTCACAGCCTCCCGGCTTTGTCTTCAAGTGTATCCTCTCATTTCCCTTTTGCCTCCTATTTGAACTTTACACGTGTGTGGTTATATGCTCCATAGAGCTTTGTGAGCTGAATGGAATCTTTCTAAGTAAGGCAGTACAGGCAGACCTCGGAGATGCTGCAGGCTCGGTTCCAGACCACTGCAATAAAGCGAGTATCACAACAGAGCAAGTCATACGAATTTCTTGGTTTCCTGGTGCATATAAAAATTATGTTTACACTATACTGGAGTCTGTTAACTGTGCAGTAGCATTATGTTTTTAAAAAACACTGTACATACCTTAATTAAAAAATACTTTATTACTAAAACATGCTAATTATCATCTGAGCCTTGAGCGAGTCATTTACTAACATCAAAAGATCATTGATCACAGGTCATCATAAGACATGATGAAAAAGTTTGAAATATTGCGAGAATTACCAAAATGTGACACAAAGGCATGAAGTGAGCAAATGCTGTTGGAAAAATGGCAGCTACAGACTTGCTTGAGGCGAGGTTGCCACAAACCTTCAATTTATAAAAACAAACAAAAACAAAAAACACAGTATCTACGAAGTGCAATACAGCGAGTTATGCCTGGATATATAAATAAAAAGGGCAAGAAGCACACAGAGTGGGCTTTTGTATTGTTTGGTTGTACTTTATAGGCCAAAACTAATATTAGAGATAGTCTAGTTCAGGGTTAAGTTTTTCTGTAATGGGCCAGATAGTAAGTATTTTAGGCTTTGCAGGCCATAGAGACTCTGTCACAACTATTTCACTCTGCCATTGTAGTTTGAAAGCAGCGCAGACAATACATGGGTGTGAGTGTGTTCCAGTAAAACTTTATTTATAAAAACAGGTGGTGGGCTAGATTTGTTTCATGGGCCATAGTTTACGATTCTTGGTCTAGTTCAACTCCTTATTTTATAAACTAAGAAACTGAGAGGCAGAAATTGAAAGAAAAATTTTAGGAAGTGATTTCCTAAGACAGTATAGTATAAGAGTGACACTGCTAGTGAACCCATTTATAATGGGGAAATTTATGGACATACAGATACATACAGATAAATACAGGCACACACACACTCATACCATCTCCATTAGCCCCTTGTTTCTGAATATTCTTATTAATTTCCACATTAATCTCAGAGTGACTGTCTCCTTAAAAAAACTATGTATTGTGGACAAGCATGACCTCACCTCCAGGTGTGAGCAAAGTCTGTAAATGGCTGGGCTGTGTAGCTGCTCAGCCCCTGTACAGATTCAGTCTTTTGTGCTCACGTCAAAGACTGGTCTTGCCAATATAGCTGTCAGCTCCCTGAGCAAAGATAGAGCCTTTAGAATGACTCTTTTTTGCTTATTTTCCTCATATTCCCGTGCTACTACATTTAAATATTGCTCCAGGAAACATGCACATCTACTCCAGGAACTGAAAATATATGCTACTTGCTTTACTGTCTGGGGGATGATTTGTTGAAATAAGGAGGAAGAAAAATGCCAGTCTTTCCCTTTATCTTCCTAAATACACTGCATGTGTGGCATTTTATATTAACATAGTATGCATAGCCTGGACCGTTCTATCCTTATCTCCTAGGGCCCCAAAGAAAATATGTAACAAGTACGCCTTTCAAAGAGAAATAATCCTATTCGTTTAATAGAGTTAAACAGATATGTTCACTGCTGTGCTGTTTGCACCTGAAATTGGACAAGTTGAACAAAATGGAGGGCACATGGGCACAGCTTAACCACATAGGTGACATCATTGACTTTGTTTCTCTCTTTAGGTGCCTCCTGGTGCTGGTGACAGTTCTCATTAGCATCCTCTACTTTTTGTTTTCAGTGGTGCCTGGTTGCAAATTCACACATACCTCACATTTCCATCTCACTCTCTCTTCCTCACCTCTGCTCCCTTCCCTTCCCCCTCCCTTTTTTTTTTTACATTTTAGGCAAATCTACATAAAATGTCTATATCCCCTGCAGATGATGATGCCCTATGTAGCAGAAAGATCATAGGTTGCATGGGCCTGTATTTTTACTAAGAATGCCTCTATAGTGAACAGGTAGATCCTGCTTTATGTGCAGTTGGGAATAAATTTGAGATCGTTTGAGTTTATTTGAACTCTCCTAAGTGAGACTTCTTTTAAAGGAACCGAGTGGTAATCCACCCCCTCCCAGGACTTAATAATGGCTCTTCATTTTATCCTGTGCATAAATAGAGTTTATATTTGGGGTATGAATCAGTAAATCAAAGAAGGTATGCTTTATTTATATTATTAAACGTGAAAGTTTGTCTTTGATGAAAGGCGCACTAGATTGCACTAGATTTGTTACCTGGGACCCAGCATCATGGAGTGAGAAAACGAGTCAGAGAAGTCACTTGAATTCAACTGGAACCCATGGTAGGTAGTGAGCTGCCTGTCACTGGAGATGGTCAAAGAGAGGCAGGATCTCATTTGGTGGCGCCGTTGCTGACGGTTGGTCAGACTTCATCCTCATGGCTTTAGTTGGATTATTCAGAAAACTAAGATGTCAGAGACGCTCCAGAACAAAAATGCTTACCTGGAAGTTGAACAGACTGTTTCTCATCCCCATTTTGAGATTGTCCAGTGTGTATCAGCGTGTGAGTCTTGAAGAAGTCCTGCAGTAAGAAAGCAGAAAGACTTTGGCCCAGCATTTCCCACTCCTGTTTTACCATGGAACCCTTTCCCCATGAAACATCTGTGGGCATCACAAAGGACACACTTTGGGAAACATTTAACCAGCCCAGGGATTGTCAAACTGTAACCCATGGGCCAAATCTGGCTCGCTGCCTGTATTATACAGCTCACAAGCTCAGGATGGTTTTTACATTTTTAAATGTTTTTTTAAAATAATCTAAAGCATGTTCTCTGATATGTGAAAATTATGTGAAATCAAATTTCAGTGTTCACAAACACAGTTTCATTGGGCCGCAGCCATGCTCTCATTTACATATTGTCTGTGGCTGCTTTTGCAATGCACTACGGCAGCAGAATTGAGTAGTATCCACAGAGTCCAAAATATGCCGCCCCAAAATAGTCACTGTGTGGTCCTGAAACAGAACGCATTTGCCAGCTCCCAATCCGGATCTTCACGTTCCCCTTCCGCTCTGTGACTGGCCAGTGTAAGTGGCCAACAGGACTTGTTCCCATGATTCAAGGCAGTGGATAAAATGTACCATCTAGCCCCTTCTTACGGAGACCCTCTACATTTACTTCCACAAGCTCAACTAAATGATACGGTAGAGATGGGGACACAGAGGCCAGAGCCAGGTGGCCCCCCAAATTCCACAGCTGGCTCAGCATAGGAATTTCCCCTTCCCAAGGTCAGTGGAATGTGTCTGGGAATTCTCTAGCAGGGTCACTTTCTGTCTCCCCCTCCACCTGCCTGCGTCCCCTGCAGTCAGTGTCCCCCAGGCCCCGCCCGGTAGCCCAGCGTCTAGTGCCTACCATGGAAGACACCCCTGATCCAGACCTGCAGGCCAGGTGCCTCAGCCATGCCAGCTGCCGGACTGTGCTTCCGGTCTGCAGGCCATATGCTCTGTGTGCCAGCTTCTCCAGCATATTCTGTGAAGAGCAGCTGTTAATTTTACTAGCTGGTGGGTTGGCTTCTCTGGCCTCCCGCCGTGAGAATGAAGGAGAGTTTCAGAAGTCAATCCCCGCAGAGTTCTGGAGAGAGGAAGAGCCTCCTGGCACAGGAGAACCTTGCTTCGTCCCGGCTGTTCATCCCTGGCTCCCACGGCCTCTGGTGGCAAGTATGGGGTTGGCCAGGTCAACCCCCTACTCAGGCTGCTGCTGCTTCTCTCCTCTGGGGAGTTTGCTGGGAGTGGGTGTCTGTTTTGTTCTTCTGTCTCATCCATTTGTTTCCTTATCCATCTGTGGCCACTCGTCCATCCAACCCCCATAACTTCATTGGTGTTCCCTGGCACACAGAACTGAATGTAGCACCCGGTCAGTGGGTGCCTGATGAATAAGGCAGGACCCCCAGGACTTTCCCTTGTCTCTGTTCACTCTGTTTCAGCTTCTCTGTCTGGGCTGGGAGATAAGAGTCCTGCCCATGGCTGATCCAGCGTCATCTGAATTGGGGATTTTAGTCTTTTGCTCTCCATCTGGTCTGGTGTCTCATTTGATTGGAACCAACAAGAAGGATAGATGGAGCACTTAGCATCCCCAGATTGCCAGCTCCTGCTTTTCCTCTCTCCCTGGGACGTGCATCCTTGGGAAGGGATGCCTTGGCCCGTGGAGGGCTGCTGTGTGTGGTACGGCAGGGCAGTTAGGAACCCAGCTTCTACAGTCATTCTGCTGAATCCCACCTCTACCACTCTGTAGGGCTTTTCCTCTGGGCTAGTTGCTTCATTTTGGTGCCTCAGTTTCCTCCTGTGTTGAATGAGCATAATAACAATTCCTCCCTTTTAATGTCGTTAGGAGGAGTTGATTCATCAACACATATGAAGTGTTCAGAATAGTGCCTGTTACGTGGTTAGCGCTTAATAAACATTTGTTGTTATTACTTTTGTTATTATTGAGTGAGCCTAGTCACCGTGTCATGGAGGAAACGTGCTGGTATGGAGACACACAGGGGTAGGGAGTGGAGGATAAACCCTTTCCTGTGGCAGGGATGGAGCAGCCCTTAGACCTCCCCAAACCTCAGATGTCGTCTCAGAGTGCTGAGCTACCGCTGGGCGTGGCCATCTGAAAGGGGTCTGAGTATCCCAGGATCCAGGTTTGGGTCCAGCCAGCTGATGATGTTTGGGCCATGCACACAATTCAGGCTCTGCCGTTTCTGAAGCTGGCTCTTACCATTGTCCAGTCGGCCGGGAAATTCTCACTGCATATAGCTGTCGTGAGCTGGCGGGGCCGGAGGGCTGGCTGGGCTTTCCCTGGGAGCTGTACATTGTAGGCACGTGTGTCACAGGAAACACCCTGGCAGTACGACAGATGAATCTTGTGGAAAGAGGGTCAAGTGTACTCACTCTGGTTCCCGTATCCAGTCATCCCTGGATGTGGGGTGAGACTGACAAACACAGGGCTGGCTTCAGAGGGCACGTCAGCACCCTCTGATGTGGGGAGATGTCTTTAATGTCCGTTCTGGCAGGCAGCAACCACAAATCCGTTGGAAGGATGCAAGGAAGTGCGTTAAGTCACCGGAAGATAAGGACACAGGTTCTACTGTACGTGCCAGGCGTCTCCTCTGAGCCATTCATCCGTTTCTTCAGACATTCCTGGAGCACCTGCGAGGTGTCAGACGCTATTCAAGTCACTGGACACATATTGGTTCTTCTAGCGAAATCTGTAAAGTGAAATCATCCCAGGTGTTGAAAGTGAAAATGTTACGTTGCATTTTGCTACAGTGCTTCTGGGTGGCAAGGTTTTTGAAGTAGTTTGGTGATAAATCAGAGTCTGTGATCTCTCCATCCATCCTTGGACAGGCCTGGGGGCCCAGGTCTTCTAATCCTGATCATATATCCTGTGTCTTCCTGCTATTGGACACAAGGGACCTGAGTTTAACATTATATGACTAATGTTAAACTAACTCTCTCCCTCCCTCCCTCCCTCCCTCCCTCGCCCTCCCTCTCCCAGCCAGTAAAAGCTGGTGCCCCCTGGAGGCTTTGTAGGAAACGGAACACCTATATTTGGAGCCCACCATCTTGGGCTGGGACACTTTTCTCGCCTAGCTTTTCCCCCGGGGCCTTCGGGGAACGCTGATGGTTTAGCAGCCCCTATTTGTCAGAAAAACATCCTTGTGGACTGAGACTCTCCTTGGAGCCTCCACTTCAGCTGTGAAGAAGTTTGTTTAACAGGGAGACTCAAAAACAGATGATGATGATGATGACAAAGTTACCAGCCATTGTCGTTGCCGGGAAGCACGTGCTTGGAAAGTCACACTTGGGACCACAGGCGAGCTGATGCTTCCAAGTTTATTTACTAGGCCATGTTTAGGAGGAGGCAGACTGACTCGTGCCTCCAGGCCCCAAACACCCCAAATTCGTACACTAAAAGCCTCATTTTTAGGTACAGAATGAGGCTTTTTCCAGAAAAACAACTACTTGAGGAGAATGACAACAACAGAAATCCACCATTTGCCCTAAAAATTTTATTGCAGAAAATGTTCCCGTGTGTTTGAGTAGTGAGGGAACTAGGACAGGACATTTGCTTCTCTGTCTTTCTTTAGGAAATTAGGGCACTTGAAAACTCAATTAAATGCACCCAGGCCTCTTAAGCACCAGGGCTATCTTTCTGCTCGTCTAATTAATTGTAGTTCATAGAATTGGCCCCGTGCTGACATGGAAGGCACAACAAAGCTGAGGATCCAGGGGCCTGAGTGGAAGCTTGGTTCCTGCTTCACAAGCCTCTGGGGACACAGATCTTTCCTGAGGACATGCGGGTTACCTGTAAACTGTACGTGCCTCCTTCCGGGGCAAGCAGACCTCTGGGCCTTCCTCGTTTGTTGGAGGTGGGTTAATCGGGACAGTATAAATGGACTGGGCATATGCTGCTTTCTTGTACCTGTAGAGAAGCCAGGATCCAGAGAATTAATTTGAAGGGTTGAGAAACCATCACCTTCCCAGACTGCTTTAGTGAAGAGGCTGAATTTTGATCTTTTCCCCATTTTTCTCTTTTCAGCATTTTTTTCTCCCTTCATTTCTTGGTGGCTCTTGAGGAAGCAGCTGTCCTAAGGGAAACAGGGAGCCGCTCATCGAAAGGGAGAGAGGAAGACAAGGCCCTGTTCCCACATCAGCCTCCCTCAAATTTTGGCTTTGCTTACACTAAAAATAGCTTGAAACGGAGGCCAAGTGACAAAAAAGGGGCATTTCACAGGGCAGAGGCTGCCGGCTCCCTGGCGGCCACATGAGGCTGCTGGGCGTGTTAGCCTCTGGGCCCCAACTTGCACAGGAAGGCGAGGGGTGTGGAATCCCATTGGGAGGGGGCCAGACCATTCTTCTTCTGTGTCATGCGAGATCTATCTGGAGTTAATTCTACTAGTCGGGCACTCAACCTTCTGCCTGGGCTTATGGCCCAGGGGTGACAAATAACTTCCTGTGAAGGGGGAGTGGCTGATTGCAGGGGCTGCTTAATTCCACAGACCCCTGCGTGGGCTCCCGGGGAAGCTGCCATGAGGCAGGCGGTTTGGTTTCTTGGTCATCTTCGACCTCTGCAGGAAGAAAACTTAGATCATCAGAAAGAAGGAAAGGAGTTTACTCACCTAGCTTCACACAGTGTGTCAGTCTGGGCCTTGGGGATTGGTGATGGCGTTCGAGATCAATTTGGGATATGAGAGCAGAGGTGACCATTGCTTCCTTTCATCTGAGAAACCGTGATCTGCAGAAAACTGTGGGTTTTTTTCTTTAATAATGTTTTTTTAAATTTTTATTTTTTGGCTGCATTGGGCCTTCGTTGCTGTGTGCGGGCTTTCTCTAGTTGTGGCGAGTGGGGACTACTCTTCATTGTGGTGCTCAGGCTTCTCATTGCGGTGGCTTCTCCTGTTGTGGAGCATGGGCTCTAGGCGCACTGGCTTCAGTAGTTGTGGCACGCGGGCTCAGTAGTTGTGACTCGTGGCCTCTAGAGCATAGTCTCAGTAGTTGTGGCACACGGGCTTAGTTGCTCCACAGCATGTGGGATCTTCCCGGATCAGGGATCGAACCCATGCCCCCTGCATTGGCAGGCGGATTCTTAACCACTGCTCCACCAGGGAAGTCCCAGAAAACTGCATTCTTAATCCGGGCTCTGTCGTGACATTTCTGGTGACCTTGTACAAGTCCATTCCCTTTTAAGGTTTTGATGTGTCTGTGGATAAAACGAGGGAGTAGCAATAGTCTGTTCCCTTGAGTCCAGAATGTTTCTGTGTTTTCTCATTCCCTCTACTGTCCTTCAGTCAGCAAAGGCAGCAAGGGTCTATCTCAGACCTGTGGTGCCCTTGGCAATGTGCTAGGCACTGGGAGAGCTGCAAAAGGAGAAAGAATAGTTCTTTCTCAGCAGCCAGAGCACCTGGAGAGATGCAGGAAATAGTCAAGGACCGATCCTGCCTGGCCCTCCCCTGGCTTTGCGTTTCATTTAAAATAAAAACATAAACTCTCCTTGTGTCATTAGGCCTCTGCCTGTCCTTTGTCTCCTGTGATTCTTTTCCTCCTGGACTCCTTTCCAGGTGCATCTCCATATGCAGAGAAGGGAAGCATCTGGCAGCAGGAGCAGGGCCTGTAACCATGGAGTTGAGCAGGAGGAAGGGTGCCTTAGGAGGAGGGGTCACATCCTAAAGGGCCAGTTCCTCCCTGGAGAAGTTGGCTTCTTTTAAATCATTTCAGTCTTGGATGCCCCTCCTTGAGCCATCTTCAGATAGTCAGAAACCTCTGAAGGGATCACATTCTGACTTGGTAACCCCACTGGCACCAGAATCGACTTGAAGAGCCTTCTTTCCCATTGAGTAGCCTCTGCTTGGGGCGACCCTGGTTGAGATATGGCCTCTGTCCTTTGCTGTTTGCATCACTTTGATGGAAGTGCTGTTGGAGAAAGTCTCGGAGTTCTTGCAAAGTCTGTTCCTCTTCTGGTCAGAAGGAGCTCCATCTCTTCGTACCTGTAAACATTTCATAAGAGGCACGTTTATTTAAAATAGGGACTGGCAGAGGCCCCCAGGAGGGGTTGTGGAGCAAGGAAACGTTACCATGGTAAGAGTCATTTTTTACTTTGGGAGCAAGGTAACTGATGTACCCAGGGGGCCGGTGGGAGCTTCCAGGCTAACCCCCAAATGTACAGCAAAGGTGTGAATACTGTGCGTATTAGTGGGTTTGATGTTGCAGAGTTTCCCCCAAATGAAGCTTTATTTCAGGTGAACTTCTTAGATGAACTTGAAAAACAGCCACAACAAGCCCTCAATTTGCTGCCTATTTCAAGTGTTTCCAGTTTGATGAACGTGATTTAAGCAAAGACTGTCCATATCCTTGGGAGTTAGGACTGAGCCCTTCCTTGAATGCTAAATGACTAAACATCATTGTTTCTTTTATCTGTGCCTGATATGCAAACAAGTAGATTTTTCTGGTGGTTTTTCCTAGAAAGTTTCAGTGCTGAAGCAGATTTTCATAGCTCCCTGGACCAGAGGGAGTTACTGTGCCGGGGACTCAGGGTTCTCTCCAACAGACCAGCCTCGTAGAGGCAGTTCAGCAAACCACCCTTCCAGCCTCGAAAGATCCAATTCTTCTTCCCTGGGTTACGATGGACAGATCCAGATCCAGAGAACAGAAATAGATAAGTAACCCCCTTCTCTTTCATTTAACTCTCTTTTAGACACAGCCTCTGGTGTTAATTATTTCTGCCGTAGATTTTGTCAGCCCTTGAATCCCGGTCCTCTTGCCAGAGGAGGTATATTTTAGAGATGAAAAATGACATGAAAAACAGTCTGCTTTCCTGAAAGGTAATTTTGTGTATGTGAAACAGACACATTAAGCCACTTACAAGTGAGATGTTTGTTCTCGGGGATTTGGAGGAAATCTGAATTTCTAACTCTGGGCTCTTTAATAATTTTCAAAAGAACTGAGGGTAATAAATGTCTTTGAACTTCCCCAGGCTGTCTTTTCTTCAGTCATCTCGAAGCATTTGAAAAGGAAGAGAATTCTCTACCTTGCTGAAATCCGTAAGAGGATAGAGGGGACATTGGCCCCAGGAGGAGCTTTTTAGCAGAATGAGGGAACCTAAGGTAAAGAGGTCTAAGAAGAATGCACAGGGTCACTTTCGGAGCTTCAGACATGGGTTTAATGGAAGGGCCTTCCAGCCAGTTTTTTCCTTCTTAGTCTTGGTTGCTAGGGCTTGGAAAAAAGACCAAGGAGAAAAGGAAAGAGACAGACCTTAGTTAAAGGTATCCATAATGAGAATACGTGTGACATGCAGCATTTTATAGCTGTGGTGTTCAAGGATTAGAAGAGGGATGGTGAATAGGTTCCATCTCCAGGGCCCATTGCGATTAATCAGTAGTGGTTACTGAGGATGCTTTACTGAAGACTCAAGGCTCAGCAACAGAGTAATTGGGGCTACTGCTCTACAGAATGCTGTGATTGATTAGTGATGTCTGCCATGAGCAATGGCTTGGAGGGTGGCAGTACCAGTGTTATTTCTGCCTTATTCTGCCTTAGTTATCTCTGTTCTCGATCATTTTCCCTAAAGTTTACTTTATGGGTGATTTAAGTGAGGCTTGTCCACGGTCAGTCAGTCCCAAGCAGCAAATGGTCAAGAACCCATGTTTCCTGACTCTGTGTAGTATTTGATACCCTGGCTCCATAGATGAGATCTCAGAGGAGCAGCAAGTTGTCAGCTTCCTGGATGAGACTTTTTCTTTTTCTTCATATTGCAGCCTGACTTCAGATTTTTCCATCTGGAGACTTTCTTTAGTGTTTGGAGAAGTGGGAGGGGGTAGATTTCAGATCCACAGTGATCCTACAGACAAACAGAAATGCAAGCACAATTTTCCCATTTATTAGGTCTCCTCTCAAAACCCTTAGCACAGAGCACAGGTCGCTCACAGCCCTCTCTCTGCAAAGCTTTCCCCTCGGCCCACTCCCGGGGTTCCGTCCTCGCCATCTCTGAAGATGCCTTTCTCCACATCCCACTCCCCCTGCACCGTAAAAAGCTTCTGGTGGGGGGCTGTTCTGCCATCATTTCCTCTCTTGCTTCAGAAGCCTCACCTTCTTTTTCTTCCTGTTTTCTCCCTTTATGTTTTATCTCTTCAGGTGTTCATGCTCACATCTTAATGGCTATGCTTGCAAAGATAAACTACATTTTGCCCCTGACCAAAAGCAATTTCTGCCCTGACTTGAACTGAGAAGTCTGTAAGCGTTGCTGGGTGGGAACAGCGGTAGAGTCCTCAGCTTCGTCCTGGGGGCCATAAAAGTTTGCTGAGCTTTTATTGCCTCCATCAAGATGAAAATGGGATTCCAAGCCTTCAAATATGATAGATAAATAATAAGGAAGACTCTAGCTTTTGTCAGAGCAAAGTTCTCTGTACCAGTTTTATGAGTCTACCTAGTATGGCATTCTCTGGCATCTGTTTCGTTCTGATGTAGAAGAGAACCTTCTCTGTGAATTCCTGCAACACTGTGGCTGGATAGAGGATTTCAGACAGTTGGTAGATCTTGGGAGAAGGCTGACACATCATGTTCTTGAGCTATACGTCACCCCCGCACTCCTCGCCCATTCCTCAGTTCTTGCTCCTTCCCTTCTGGTGTGATGGGAATTGGAACAGAAAGCTCCGTTCGCTGTAAGGCCCGGGCTGGGTTGAGATTCTGGGGAGGTGACTGACAGGGCACTGTAACAGACAGGACTGCAGTTTGAGGTACCAGGCTGTCTTTCACCTTTGAGGTGGCTAGGGTTCTTTGTCACGATTGAATTGGCCATCTTGGCTTCAGTAACCAGCTGCATACAAATGGGAAGAGCTCAGCCTACATTTCCAGGCACTGCTTAGGAGAGCCCCATGTTTCACCTTCACAAGCTGCCCCTGTGCCACTCTGGGTGGCTGGGGACGTGTCCAGTGAGTGCTCCCTAGAACTTGTTTCTAATTTGAATGATTTGGTGGGAAACTGATACAGACATCTTACATCATAGCAGTAGCCACGTCCTGTGGATTTGCCCTCCATGCTTCTGCCTCCATTGTCCTGGTTTAGACCCTGTGACCTCTTCCTTGACCCATTATAACAGCTGCTGTGTCACACTCCCCATTTGCTCCATCTCCTCCCTTTAGTCCCCCTTGCATGCCATTGTCAGATGAACTCTCCCTGAAGCCAGCTTTGCTTAGGTTCCCCCATGGCTCAGAGACTTTCAGTGGCATCTCATGCCTGAAGCCCAAACTCCTTATGCAGATGGTCAGAGCTGACCATCATCTGGCCCCCAGTCTCTTTCCATACAGCCTTCCCTCTCTTCTCCAGTGTTCTTGTGTGTTCAAATCCTACTACTCTTTAAGATGCAGTGTGGGGTCTTCCCCTCCTCTGTAACTCACCACTCATACACTATTCACATACACTTGTGCAGGTGACCTGTGTGCCCTATTAAAGGCATCACCCAAGTGGTTAAGAACACTGGCTGTAGAGCCAAGCTGGTCGAACTTGACTTTTGGTCTGCCGTGTACTAATGTAACCCTGGGCCAGTGGCAGTTGTACAGACAGCTCCTATTTTGTAGGATTACTATGAGGATTCAGTGAGCTGATATCTATAAGGTGGTTAGAACAGTAGCTGGCACACACTAAATATTATATAAATTGTTTGTTAAACAAATACAGTAAACGGTAAATACCTTGAGAATAGGAAGCATGTGTTTTTATTTTATTTTATTTTATTTTTTTGCGGTACACGGGCCTCTCACTGTTGCGGCTTCTCCCGCTGCGGAGCACAGGCTCCAGACGCGCAGGCCCAGCGGCCATGGCTCATGGGCCCAGCCGCTCCGCGGCACGCGGCATCCTTCCGGACCAGGGCACGAACCCGTGTGCCCTGCATCGGCAGGCGGACTCTCAACCACTGCGCCACCAGGGAAGCCCGGAAGCATGTATTTTAATATTATAATCCCCTTTGTCTTGCAGTGGGCTAAAATAATCCTGAACCAGATTGCTGTGAGAATGAAATTAAGAGAGGGAAAACACTTCGTCACTTCTTCGTTCAAGTGATATTATTGAGTATCTGGAAGTACCAGGCACTCTGCTAGGTAGTTGTTAATGATCAAAATGGAATGAGATATTGTTTGAATATTCAGGGAGCTCACAGTCTAGGGAAAAAGAGTTGTAAGTCAGTATCTAAAGGCGTTGATTATGACCATATGGAAGACAAGTGACAAACATTATTCTGTTCTCATTGCCATGTTACAGATGAGAGAACCAAGGCACAAAGACTTTTAAAAAACTAATTCTTAATTGAAGTATAGTTGATTTACAAGGATTTTTAAAAATAACTTAGGAAAGACCACACATCCAGTAAGCATCAGAACTGGAATTTAAACCTGGGTTCCTGTGACCTGATGGCCTAGACTCTTGCCGCCGTACCATGGTGCTTCTCATTCATGAATGAGTGAAGGAATGAATGACTGTGTGAAAGAATACATTGGACCGTCCCAAAGACACATGGCTCTGGGAAGAGATCATTCCAGGGATTCGCCTTATAGGAGGAGTTCTCAGTCAGGTTGGAAAGATGGTAAACCCCTGAAGCCGTGACCATTTGTCTAGCCAAGCACTTCCTATGGTGGACAGCTGGAGTGGTTTATTGCTTCCGTTTTGGGGGCCACCTCACCCCTATTGTCTTACCTCGATGCCCTCCAGGCATTTATCTCTGAGGCAAGGATGGTTTTAGTTTCTGTTCCTTTGGGTAATACCCAGGACAAAAGGTGGATATGACGATGGAGAGAACAGGTATGTAGCCATTCCCTCTTTAATGTTTCATCATGATGGGACCATTTGGAAGGTTTCCATAGATTTCCATAGGTACAGGGACAACGCCTCTCCACGGGGCTCTACCTCTCCAAGGTAGAGTCTGGAGTGAGGCTGCCTGGTTTCCATGGCAACCACTGCTTGCCTCAGTCCTGCTCACACACTTCCCGATTTCCACGCAGGCATGTGTTTATTATTGGCTTAACCTGGGAGTGCTCAAGTGGCTATGTAGGTGCCGTCTCCACCCTCACTGCTAAGGTCACCCTCTCAGTTTGGAGATGGACGCACAGGTAGATTGGCCAGAGGCACAAGATTTGCCGCACCAGGAAACGCTCTCCTTTAGGGCCTCGATCTTGTGCTGACGTCATCATGATGATGGCGATTGGGGGTGGGGAAACTTGGAGATGCCCATCTAGAACCATTAGAGTCAGATGCCATGTAGAGTCTTGCAGTGAATGACAGACTGCCCTGGAGAGCTGATGGTGATGTGTGTACCTTTCATAAACGGATGGCTGCTTGTTCTTCCCTGGGGATGCCCGTGGGCTGGCTGAGCCTGCATGGGCTGGAGAAGCTCTGGACATGGCTGTCCAGCGTGGGAGCCACTAACCCCAGGTGGGTATTGATCACTTGAAATATGGCCAGTCCAAATTGAGATATGCTGTAAGTGTAAAATTTAGTACAAAAATTTAGTATGAAGACTGCAAAATATTACTGATACTAATAATTTTTATATTGATTGTATCTGGAAAGGATAATATTTAGGATGATCTAACCAGAACCTAATCTAGGTTAAATAAACTTTTATTAAAATTCACCTGTTTTGGGCTTCCCTGGTGGCGCAGTGGTTGAGAGTCTGCCTGCCGATGCAGGGGACACGGGTTCGTGCCCCGGTCCGGGAAGATCCCACATGCCGCGGAGCGGCTGGGCCCGTGGGCTGTGGCCGCTGGGCATGCGCATCCGGAGCCTGTGCTCCGCAAGGGGAGAGGCCAAAACAGTGAGAGGCCCGCGTACCGCAAAAAAAAAAAAAAAAAAAAGAGAAGAGAGCCTTTCCAGAGGGCTCTTGATGAGAGGATTCCTTTGTGAGGGAAATGAAGGAAGGAAACAGAGGTGATTCTGTGGCTGAACCACGGGCTGAATGAAGACCTGAAATAAGAGAAGTGCTTGTCAAAATCAGAGTCCAGGCTGGGGTTCCTAAGAAGGCTGGTGGGAAAGGGGCTGATCAAGCCGGAGGGCTGAGTGTGGAAGCCCAGAAGGAGATGCAGGGTAGAAAATGAGGAGTGTTCTTCATGTGGGCTATGAGAAGAGGATGGCTCTGAGTATGATGCCTTCAACCTAATGCAGAATTTTCAGGTAAGGCTATAAAATTTCTGAAATACTTTGAAAAAATCTACACACACACATTTCCTTCTTTGTCTCCATCTGAGATGAACTATAACCCCAGCTTATAACAGATGCTAATATCTACTAAAGATTTACTAAGTGCCACATAAGATGCCAGGTATCTTCCTTATATTACCTCTTTAATCCTCAGATCTCTACCATTAAGCGAGTACCATGTTCATCCCCATTCTATGGACCCTGTAGGTGAGGACACTGTGGCATGGGGAAGCTGTCACTTGCCTTAGTAAGTGGCAGCCCTGATAAAAATGCTCACCCATGTAGACCTGAAATGTTTACATGAGAAACGGTAGAGCGTGGTGTTATGGGACAGGAATGAGGAGCTGCTAGCCCTTGAGCTGGATGTAGTCTTGATATGATTTTATCTCATTAAGGAAGTAGTTACCAAGAGGTTACATACCCTTTAACTCCTGTAATTCTAAATCTGTAAGATAGCTTTAAAAGCTTTTAGTGTTAATCTTCCAAAATTAGAGGTTGCTTTATGAAAATTTCTCTTTATTTCTCATTTTACTGTTGTTAAAAATGTGACTCATACAAATATAGAATGTGCACACATCAAAAGTTTCATTTAGCTCCCTAATGAGGGGATCAACAGAATAGCAAAACGGAGTTATAGGTGCTCGGGAAAGAACATTGGAATAGGGTTGCTAGATTAGACATAAAACTAGTTAATGTTTTACAGGGCCATAAAATCATAAACTTTGGGATTATCTTTTCCACTGAACAGAAATAATTTGCATTTCTGCTGGGCAAAACTCCATCCTTGAACATGCAACTTCACAGACTCTGAGCCTTTAATCGAAAGTAAACAACAAATCAAACAAAGGCACTTCCCCATTAAGTTAAATACTCCTTGGGCGGCTGTCAAACAGTGCCCCAGATACGACATTGAAAGGATGCACTGCCTTTCTTGTGCTTTAATCCTGATGATAGAGCCAAGTCTTCTCACCTAACCCACTCCTCCCTCCTCTTTCTGCTATCTGCATGGAGTCTGGGTCCTCTTTACCATTTCCTCATTGGCAAAATGAGGAAGGTAATACCTCCCTTGTGGGCTGGTTCTGCTCATATATGGCTTGGCATTGGGCAGGTACATGGAAGAAGGTCACGTAATCCCAGCACTGGAGGAACATGACATCCACAGGAGAGGCAGACTTGTGCAGATAATTGCACCACCATTTGGCAGTGGCTGGGACAGGCAAGAGCAGAGTGCTGCAGGAGCCTAGACAGAGGAGTTAGTTGGCAGAGGAAGGGAAGAGCAAGGACCAAGCCAGGAATGTTAGGGAATTTCCAAGCCCCATAGATCAGGTGGTTGGTGGAAAAAAAAGAAAGGCTTGCTTGACCAGGTGAATGGCATATGCAGAGATGTAGGGAATAAAAAATAAGGTGCTTTTCATTGAATGGATCTGTGTTGAGCTTCTGTCATGTGCCAAGTTCTGTGTTTGACCCTGGGCTATGTGAAGGGAGTGGAGGAGATGGGGACACTTATTGGTGAAGTAGAAGACAAATCCTAGTCCTTTTGGAGTGTTACAGGACACCGGAGTCTTGGGTACATTTGGGAGAAGGGGAGAGAGGTGGGGTGGTGTGGAGACCAGTCAGGCTGGAGAGATGGGAGAGCCCGGCCTTTAGCTGAATGATGATATAGATGATAACCCTTGACCAAATAATTCATTTTTGGCTAGAACCTTCTCTATGCAGAGCCTACAGCTGCCCTCTAGGGAAGGTGAACACGTGTAAGCAATGGTGAACTCAAGAAGTTTACAATTTAGCTGGGGAAACAGGACACACTCACAGGAAAAGCCAACAGTATGTGATGGTGGGTAAAGTGGCTGTTGGCTCAAGGCTCTGGGGCGAGGGGAGCTCTTTGTGGCTTGGGTGGTCAGGAAGAATTTCCAGAGAGGAGACCCTCTTGATTGGCTTGGGTAAACCAAAGAGCAGGGAGGCATTCTGGGCAGGCGAACGGCTCCCAGTAGAGGCCTGGAAGCAGGAAGCTTTTCCAGGATTCCTGGGAGAAGAGTTTGAACAGGTGCGACGGGCCAGGTGGTGAAGCACCATGAGTGTCCAGCAGAGGAACCGGGGTTCATATTGTATCTTGTTAAAAACTCAGATGCTGTTAGGGGCTAGGAAGGTCATGCAGTGAGGGAAGAGGGCCTGGTAGGGACCTTGATCAGTGGAGCGAGAGTCTTCCCAGCGGGGGAGGGAGCAGCTGCCTCGGAGCTCTAGCCAATGTGGCCATGTGACCAGTTTGTGATTTTTCAAGGGAAGTCAGAAATCTGCATTTTGGTGAAGTCTGTTGGTTTTTCACATGTTGTCAACTAAGTGAAAAAAAATTGAAGTCATTCCATGGGTCAACAAATAGATGTGACCTGCGGGGCTCCATCCTGTCACTTTTCTGCAGGCAGTGTGGTCATTGAAGGTCCTTACAGCCTTGGGTGCCACAGGGCAGATGGTGGAGGGAAGAGGGGGTTGCTGACCTGGAGAACTGAGCAAGGAACGGACAACTTAGGGGTCGGGACCATGTGCAGTTGTGGCCAGGGGTCACAATACCGAGCAGGGCTCAGCCCGACCAGGAACCACAGCCCCAGAACAGAAGAAAGACTGAAGGAAAGGGAGTGAGGTGTCTGGTTCAGGGTTGGGTGAGCAGTGCGAATCCAGTTCCTTTTCTTGTTGTCTTTAAAGAAGCCCGGATGGTACTGGCCTGTACTTGTGAGGAGGGCAGGGGATCTAGCCCTTAACACATCTGGTCTCATTGGAATGGTTCAGGGTCTTCATATGGAGGGATTGTGAGAAAAGCGGTAGACGGTGAGTTGGGAGGTCAGGGTTGTTGAAGTTCCTGCTGTTTCCTGAGTAACCACCATGTGTCAGCCACTTTGTGCACATTCTCACTACCTCTCCTAATTCTCCAAGCTGGCCGGCAAAGTAGAGAATTCTGTGACTTGTTCAAGGTCAAGGTCACAGAGCTGATCAATGGCAAGGCTGGCACTGGAACCCAGATCAGTTGATTCCACAGGCCAGGTCCTTTCCCATGGACACCACTACTGCTCTGGTGCATGCTGCGTCCCTCCCTGTGCTGCATATCTCACCCATTGACCTTGGATAGGTCATTTCCACCTCCTCACAGAAGAGCAAGAGAGGAAACCTCAGGGTTTCCTGACGTTGCTCCAACCTCAGGGTGCCATGGTTCTGCAACTGAAGTATTCATATGTTGGGATTTTATGATTCTAAAGGCCTTTGAACACTTAGCTTCAAACAAAGAACTAGGAATCAGAGATGTGTCATCTTCAGATAGGCGGTGGCAGCAGTGTTGAGAATGAACTTGGCAGCCCTGCAGGAAAGAATGTGTGCTCATCATTCTTGGAAGTGCTTTTTGTAGGAAATAGGTACAAGGGTATCTAAAAAACAGATATTCCCACTTGGCTGTCACCGAGGCTCCAACCTGGGAGCCTAGCATGCAGCTTCTGCTGTTTTCATCATTCTGCCCTTCTGTCTTCTATGAATGTTCATAAACCCCCCAAAGGACCTGAACTTCAAAGAGAAATATAATTGATGCATTAAGTCTATTTTTGGCTGGCTGGGGTTGGTGCACATCCAAAATGAAAGCATTAAGTTTTACATCTATTTTATCTATCTCAGCTCCTCTCTCCCCCAAATCCATTAAAAGATAACAGAAACAGAGCTGTCTTCAGACAACATCCAATTGGTTCATATTTGGGGGACCAGTATGTCATGTCCCACCTTGCTGTAGCTGAGACACGCATCTAACCTTTACAAGGAGCCACAGAAAAAGGCACAGCAAAACTTCCTTTTGCCCTTAGAGATTAGAGGAGGATTTTTCTGTCAAATATGGAACTGTTTTTCTGACTCAGCAGGGGAAGGAGGTGGATATGAAAGCAAAAGATGTTCCCTTGCCGTGAAGCAAGTATTTTGGGTCATGGATCTTATTGATCAGACTTATGCAATTGGACATTTCTCTTGTGCCCACACATGTTCTCTCTCTCCTCTATCTCCTGCTGCCTCAGTAACTTCCAGAGAGATTTGCGAAGGTAGGAGGCAGCCAGAAGATGGGCTTCTGGAATCTTGCTGCACTTACTGGGTTGGGTGGAGAAAGGCAATCCTCAAGGAAGCACGTTGGACCAACAGAGGGAGTTGGTAAATCCATCAATCAGAATCGTTCCTTGAAAATTCTCAGTGAGATAACTCCTGTCCTCAGGTGATTCTAATGTGCAATGGGGCTGAGAAGCAATGGACCAATGGCGTCAATCAGACTGACTTATTGTGCATCGGCCAGAGCCATGGGAGCCCAGATTCTCATAAGCCCTCGCCTGAGTCTAGAGTAGGGGTTCACACCTGTCTGCTGCTTGGAATCACCTGGAGAACTTTAAAAAAAAATTCCAGTGTCTAAGCCCACCTTCAGAGATTCTTACTCAGTTGGTCTAGTTGGGACCCAGGAAGCCATGTTTTGTAAATCTTCCCAGAGGACTCTGTTGTGATTTGCACTGTAGAGCAGAGTGCTTCTCAAACTCTGATGTGCAGAGTTTACATGGGGATCTTGTTAAAATGAAGATTCTGAAGACCTAAATAAATGACAAGACATACCATGTTCATGGACTGGAAGACTCATCAGTAAAGATGTCAGTTCTCCCTCAATTTCTCTATAGCTTTAACACAATTCTAATCAAATTCTAAGCAGGACTTTTTGTAGATAAAAATAAGCTCATTTCTAAATCTATATGAAAAAGCAAAGTAGCTGGAATAGATAAAATAATTTTGAGAAAGTATATATTTGGAGGAATCACATTACCTGATTTTAAGATTCATTACAGACTACAGTAATCAAGACAATGTGGTATTGGCAAAGGAATAGACATGTAGGTCTGTTCCTACATATCTATATAGAGCCCAGAAATGGACCTACGACAAATATGCCAATTGTTTTTTGACAGAGGTGCAAAGGCAGTTTGATGAAGTAAGGATGTTTTCTACAAATGGAGTTGAAACAACTGGACACCTGAAAGAAAAAATATATATATACCCCGACCTAAACTTCACAGTTGTAGAAAAATTTACTCAAAATAGACCACATATATATAAATGTAAAACTCTAAAACTTTTAGAGGAGAACAGGGGGATATCTTTGTGGCCTGTAGTTAGGCAAAGAGTTCTTAGACATGACACCAAAAAGACAATCCATACAAGAAAAATGGATCAATTGGACTTCATCAGAATTAAAAACTTCTGCTCTGTGAAAGACTATTTTGAGAATGAAAAGACAAGTTACATACTGTGAGAAAATACTTAAAAATCACGTATCTCACAAAGGACTTTGTATATAGCCAGGATATATAAAGAACTCTTCAGATTTCTCTCTTTCTTTTTTTTTTTTTTGGCCGTGCTGCACAGCATGCAGAATCTTAGTTCCCCAATCAGGGATCAAACCCACACCCCCTGCAGTGGAAGCATGGAGTCTTAACCAGTGGACAGCCAGGGAGAACAAATGTGTGGACACCAGGGCGGGGTGGGATGAACTGGGAGATTGGGATTGACATATATACGCCGCTGGGTATGAAATAGATAACTAGTGAGGACCTGTTGTGTAGCATGGGGAACTCTACTCCGTGCTCTGTGGTGACCTGGATGGGAGGGAAATCCAAAAGGGAGAGGGTATGTTTATACATATGGCTGGTTCACGGTGCAGCAGGAACTAGCACAACATGGTAAAGCAACTATACCCCAATTAAAAAAAAAAAAAAAACCTCTTAAAATTCACTAGCAAGAGGACAATTGAAAAATGGCAAAAGACTTGAACAAACACTTCATCAATTGTTAGTGATTAACAATTTGCAAAGCGCTTCCTTGGAACTAGCTCTAGACTAGGTTAAGGGGGTCCAAGGAAGACAAAATTGCATTATTCACCTCAGCACAGCCTGTCAGAGTTTTCTACTTTTCTCAAAGCTCTTATGTATTATTCTCTTTAGATACACTACATTCTTGTGGAATCCTAGGCAGGGGTTCATCTCCCTGTCTTGCAGGTAATAATCACGAGACCCTGGACAATTAAGGTCATAGAGCTTGTTAAGGAAAGAGTAAGGAGGAAGCTGGTTTCTCACCCACCAGAGTGCCCGGGATCCCTGTGAGAGGCATGTCAAGTGGGCTGAATCTTCACAGAGCACCAAGCACAGGCAGTAGGTTCTCAGGACTCTTCCGGGGGGTCTGCTGCAAGCTGACACACCAGCTCGAAGATGGCAATATCAAAGGCTGGATGGAGGTAGAGTAAAGAGCGAGGGCAGGGGGAAAGAAGAGAGGAAACCAAATGTGACTCAAGTGTAGGTTCTAGCATATGATGACTCTTTGCCAAGTGGCGAGTCTGCGGGAAGTCATACGATCACCAACTCCTGATTTTCTTTCCTCTGCCCCCAATTAGAGGAGGTCCTGCATGAAAGTTCCAGTGTTGAATGAGAGGCTCTCTAGAGTCAGACCATCCAGGCTTCACTCCTCCTGCAGCTGATGGCTACCTTGTTGAGGGGTCTTGAACAAGTCAATGAAAGCCTCATCTCTAGAAGGTCCCTGGAAAGGGTATCTGGGTTGTTCAGTGTTTGGGAGTGGAAGATGTCCATGAATTGCCATGGCCCTGCCCTGGAATGGCAGTGAGAGGAGCCAGGGACCTCCAGGACAAGGGGGACCTATTTCCTAGGTTCAGGCATTGGGGGGTGACATTTCATGCCTCTGTCATTTGCTCCAAGTGTCATTGCCCTCAGTTGTGCTTTGGTTGATAACCTTAGTTGATTCTTCTATGCCAGGCGACTCTCGCACCTCAATTTTCTTGACAATGACTCCTCAACGGTAGCTTCCTTGCAGCATACAACCTCAATTAATCTTTAGTTAAAATACCACAGAGATGAAAGCCTTTTTTCCCTTGTTCCCTTTTTCCCCCAGAGCAGATTGGACTTTGTGCAGCTCCCTTGGAAGAGGAGTCAGCTTTGAAAGCAGGTTCAGATTCTAGCCCAGTTCCTATTTATTTATAGCCCAAGTTATTTCAGCAGCTGCTGTCAAGTAAAAACTCTGGTGAGAGGGAGGTAAACATGCCAATTCCATTTCATTGTCCAAGCAGCCCTCTCTGCTGTGGTGGGGGAACCATGCCGCGCTGGGGCTGATCCTGGCTGCTGGAGGGTTGGAGACCAACACAGTTAAGACCTATTCCCCATTCAGTCCTGGGTATTAAAGTTATCGTCGCTTCTGTTATATGGTGGAAAAAGCAAGAAGTTATGAGCCAGGGCATCCAGTTCTGGTTTGGCCACTTGCTGGTTCCATGACTTGTGAAAGCTACTTAGCTTCTTGGAGTCAGGATTTATCCATTTAAAAATGGCAGCGTTACTAACTGCAAACACAGATGAGCTCACGTAAGCCTCCAGGACAGTGCTCGGTAGACAGTGGTTTCTCAATTCCCGGTTCACTGAAGCTCTTTGAATGAATGAAGTCAGATTGTGGAGAATGGAATGAATAAATGAACACATGTGTTCATCAGAGATCATTGAGAATCTGCTAGGCGTCAGACATTATGCGAGCCGGTGGAGAAAATTATTGTCCCTGATTTCCTAGAGCTTACGTGGTAGGGAAGAAGAGGACGGTGAACCCAGAAATGTACGGTCATACATATTGATCAGTCTCTTTTTAAAAGACCTGGAAGAGAGAAGAGGGTGGGGGTAACTTGTCCTGGCGAGTAGTTAAGGGAGTTGAGGCGGCAGCCTTTGAGCTGAGACCAGCAAGGGGGGTGGGAATTAACTGGCAAAAGAGGAGGGAGAACAAGTGTCCAGTCCCGAGCTGTGCATTTTTCAAGGAAGGAAAAATAAGGCCGGGAGACCCAAGTATGGTGAGCAAGGAGAGGGGCCTGCCTGAAGGGAGGCTGCAGAGAAGGGTAAGAGCACACAGGCCTTGCATCTTATCCTGGGAACCACAGAAAGCCGTAGAAGTGTCTTAAACAAGGAAGTAATGTAATTGTATTTATTAAGACCAGTTGAATTGAATAAAAGTTTATAAGAATACAATGCCTTTTTATGAGAAGAGCTCATGCACTCAGTGTTGAGGGCTGGCGTAAGGCAAGGGTGGCGGTCGTTGATGATTGTCTTTGGTTCTCCCTGACTCTGGTCCTTTATGGAGCTAGGGACAGGTTCAGCCTCCGGGGTCCGTGGGGTTCTGCCCATCTGGAGCCATAGACTTTCCCATGTCTCGGGAATCCCCAGGAGTGGGAATCCAGAAGATGTCAGCTGTGTGGCCTGAACTGGAATTCCAGTTTGATCATTTGGTTCCACTATTACTTGGAAGAGGAACAGTGAGGCTGTGGCTTCAGATGGAATAAGCCGGGTTGAGGAAGCTCACCATGTATTTTTCAGGGGGAAAAGAAACGTCTTTAGAAAGTCGAAAGACTCTCAGTATTGTGAGTCACCTGACAGCATAGGGTTAGAATTGTCTGCCTCTTGGCCTAGTGATCTTGGTGCTTTTGTCCCTACTGGGAGAGCAGTCAAAGTAAGCCAGCTGTGCCTCTCTCCTCCCACTGACGGGAGGACCCCAAACACCCTGAAAGGGGACGTATGTCCCCTGTGCCCACTTCAGCCTGATCTGTGGAATGGCTTGGCCCAGAGAGAAGCAGGGACTCTTTTCCCTGTGTTCTTCCTGTTTGTTTCAGCAAAGAGTCCAGAGAGAGATTCATCAAAGGCCCATTGGACAGATGCATCTCTTTATAAGCTGACCATCCAGGGGAGAGTCCCCTCTAACTAAGAAGAGGGCGTATGGCAGAGTGAGATAAGGGGAGCTCAGGCAGGCAGGCAGCGGCCCCGGGGTCCTACAAGGCTGCCGCTGCCCTATGATCTGGCGGCCAGGTCTGAGGCAGGACATTGGCCACGATCCATGCAAAGAAGTTCTCCCATTTATTCAGCGTCTGCTGTCTTCTGGCCTTTCCTCATGCCATCACATTTATCCTTCTGAGGGATGTACCACTCTTAGATGGAACAACTGAGGCTCACATAAAGTGCCCAAATTCACATGCGCAAGAAGGGGTTGATATAGACTAAATGTTTGTGTCCCTCCCACACCCCAAATTCATATGTTGAAATCTAATTCCCAGTGTGATGGTATCTGCAGGTGGGGCTTTTAGGAAATGATTAGGGCATAAGGACAGAGCCGTCATGGGATTAGTGCCCTTATAAAAGAGACCCCAGAGAGCTCCCTTACCCTTTCCACCATATGAGGACACAAAGAGAAGATGACCATCTGTGAACCAGGAGGCAGGCCCTCACCACATCCTGAACCTGCCGACACCCTGGTCTTGCACTTCCCAGCCTCCAGAACTGTGAGAAGTAAATGTGTGCTGTGTAAACCACCCAGCCTGTGGCATTTTTGTTACAGCTGCCCGACCAGACTAAGACCCGAGGTAGAACTGGATTTGGGTGCAGATCTTTCTGGCTCTTTCCACGTTGTCTCTTAGACCATTCCAGCTTCCCATTTGTGTGTGCATGTGGAGGAAAGGGTCCATGATGCGGTCCTCCTAAGCACATCCTGATGGTAAAGCAGTGTCCTTGGGTGGGGGCAGGTGCAGTGAAGGGGCATTGCATGGGGAGGGTCTGAGTATTGCCTTTGGCCCGTCAACAGGCCGTCGTTTTCTCCCCCACTGAAGCAGGGTCAGCATACCCACCTTGCCGGCCTGCCCTTGCCAGCCTGCTGGGAGCCTGTATGAGATAATGGGTGTGAAAGATCTTTAGGGAGGAGAGAGCGCAGGAGAGGTGCGAATGGACAGCCAGGACTGCCAGCAGCCTGCGGGGGGAGAGCCTGGTCCTGGCTCAGCTCCAGGGGGACTGAGGATTGGGCCATGCTTTGCCTGGGCTGGGTTAGAAACTGCGTTTCCTGAGCCCGCGTCACCAGCTTCCGTTTGCACGGTGGAGGGAGTGCCGGGGCGTGCTGCTCCCTGCCTGGCTGTACGTGTGGGCCCTCTCATCCCTGCTGCTTCGAGCCCAGAATTAGCCGGGGACAGCTCTTGGCCCGCAAGATGGACCACACGGGCTGGCTTTGAGCAGTGGTCATCCTGTCCTGTCTGGCCATAGAAAGTCCCTTGAGCTGCTCCCAGCTGGAGCCAGAGTTCCCGTTGATGACCTGGACCTCCGGCCCCTCCAGCTCGCCGCCTCGTGCTCTCACCTCCTCCTTGCAGTTTCTCTGCAGCTGCAGTGGGAGGTGGTGGAACAATTAGATGGCAGCACCCTTCCAATTGCCTCTAATCTTCAAGCTCTCAGAATCTCATTAGTTCCTGTGCTTTCCTACTCTGCCTTCCTGTTCTTCGCTGCAAGCGTATCCAGGGGCCAGCCAGTTACCTTGTTGCTGGGGGAAAGATGGAACCCCGGGCATGTGGCGTGGAGACCTCCCCGGCGGATAGGTCTTGGGTTCGGGAGCACACACTGGGACTCCTCCAGGCCTGTCCCACTTCAGGCCCACCTTCTTTTTCTTGTCTGCCAGAGCAAAGGGCTCTGGATTCAGAATTAGGCAGCCTGGGGCCTGGTCTGAGATACATCCAAACTTGATGATGATGGTGATGATGGTGATACCAACAGCAGTTAAAATACCTGTCGTTTACCACTTGCCTATTTTGTGCCAATTTAGACCCCATGTCGTTTTATTCTAACAACATCCCTGCAAGACAGGCACGAGAGCCACCTTACAGATGAGAAAGGTAACGCTCAGAGAGGTTGAGTGACTGCCCAGGTCAAATAGCTGGAAGGTTACTGAGCTGTGGTTTGTGCCCACATCTTGGTGACCCCAAGCCCAGCTCTGTCCACCAGGGCGCGCTGACACATGACTTCATGGAGCCCCAGGGTCACTCAGAAGCCCCCGCAGGGCTGGCAGGGCTCCAGATCATTCCAGTTCCCTCCCCCTGGCAGTGAGGAGGCCCAGCCCCCTGACCACACCGGTGTCCTGGCTCCTTAGTTCCCCCCTCACCCTCCATGTGTCTGCACAGAGCCCCACCCTACGACTGTCTGAGCTGGGCTGTGGGCTTTGGAAAGTGCTGGACCTGAAGGAAACTCAAAGCAGCTTGACCCAGCTTCTCCTGAGTTTCCCTTTGGAGGCCTGAGAAACACATCTGGGAAGTGGATAGGAAGGTGAGAAGAAGCAAGAAAAATGGGAAAAGGAAGACTAAAGACCCCCGAAGTGCAGAGGGCGCCCATCTCCCCAAGTGCTCAGGGAAGTATCCATCTTAGAGTGGCCTGAGCCGGGGGAGGGGGAGGGGCGAGGGGAAGGAGGGGGTGCCCTCCCTGGTACTTCAGAGGCCAAGGTGGAGTGAGATCCTGCTAGCCTTGACTGCATACTTCCCTGAGGTCATTAGAGACCCAAACCAGGAAGGCTTCCTTAGCCTGGACAAAGCCTCGTGCTCCACCAAGAGCTGGGCCCCCCCCCATACTGGGGAGGACTGGGAGGCCCAGAAGCTCTCCATCCCCTGGGCCCACAGAGGGGACAGTTCTTGGAAGCTGTTCTCTCAGTCTGCAGTGGCTATCCTGCTTCTCCCCCAGGCCCCCATCCTTTCTCCAAGGCCCACTCGCTGTCACCTCCTCTGGGAAGTCTTTTCTGCTTGCCCCAGAATCATGGCTCCAGACCTTATTCTAGAACATCTGGTGCATTGCAGTCTACCTACCACTTTATATATGTTTTTTCCTTTTCTCTAAGATAAGACTGGGAACTCTTAAGCCTGGGACAGTCTCTTCTTCTGTGCTTAGTCCCATGAAATATTTAAGAAACCACTGGCATAATTCAGCATACACAGTGAGTTTCTACTTATTTTCTCTTTCTTTGTAGTGGGTATTACTAATTATTCTTATTATCGTTTTGATCTTAGTTGTTTCTTTTTTACGGCTTTGCTTCCCACTGCTTTTCCCTCCTTGGCATTTATTTGTTTATTCAATAGACAGCCATTGAGCAACTACTACGTGTCAGGCACTGTTCTAGGTGCTGGACGTGCAGAAATGAACACTTTGTAAGTTGTCTTATGCAACTGGAAAGCACAGAATTAGGGCTGACTTAGGGTGAGGCTTAATTCGTCAGCTTAATAATGTCACTGCTGGAGCTGAGATCCCCGTGGGAGCTCACCTGGGTGTTGAGTATTTGAGGGGCCTTTTCCTGGATACGCCTCAGGTCTTTCTTGAATGAGTGGTACATCTGGTAATGAATGAGGCCAGCCCGGCTCACACACGCTTGTTCCTGCAGTTGACGCCTCCTCCTAAGGTTTCACGAGAACATGTTTTTTTAGGGGAGCAGGTGTGTGGTGGCTTCTGGATCCCTACACACTGTCTTCCGATGACTCTCCCAGAATCGCACCTCTCCAGTCTGGTTTGGCTGAGGCTGTGTTTGTCACCCCCACGGGGCTGTGTTGTTTGTTCCTGGAGCAGAGAGACATCTGTCATCCTCACTGAGCCTCGACAGATGCCACATTCAAATAAGCAGCATCCGTGTAAACACTCGCACAGCAGCGACAGCTTTGTCACTGCCACCCTGGCTCAGACACTGCACCCTCATTTACCTGCCCTTCCTCCTGCTGGGGACACCTTGCTGCACCTCCCTGCCAGCCCATGTTCCCGCACTGCAGGTACAGGACCAACGGTACCCGTGTGTGCTGTGACGCCCAGCAGACTTGAGCAAGAGGATTTGAGCCTAGGAGATGCGAAGAGGGGTCTCTCCGCAGAATTGCAGGTTGTAAGCACCTGCTGGGCAGTGAGCACGTCTCCACCTCTCTGGCTTGGAACGGGGCTTGGATGGTTGATCCTGAGCATAATGGGAAAAGCACACAGAACAGCATCACCTCCTCTGGGATATGAACGAGTCTTCCTAGAAGAAGCGTCTCACTTGGCCCTTGTTATCTTCAGGAACGAGAGCTTAGGGAAATGGTGCGGGCACTGAAAATGGGGCCTACGTTCAGTATTAACGAGGAATTGAGGATGCTCTGCCCATATTATAAAAGAGAGAAGGCTTGACTGAGGATGGCTTCTAAAGCAAGACTTATATGAGGCGACTCTTAGATGAAGAGAAGGATGAGGGTGGTGGGATGAGAAGAGAAGAAGAAGCAGGCATACCTTCTTGGACAGCTGTATGAAGGTCTTGCAAATATTTTGTAATGATGTAGAACATTTCCTCTTTCTTTAGAAAATCATCCTAGTTTTTGCTACTTTATCACTCCCTCCCTGTGGGTGTAGCAGTAATAATCCTGAAAAGGTGTCTGTGGACTTGTTTTGGAGAAGGCTAGGTTGAATGTAGGGGTAGTAGGGAGTATCCTCCTCCTAGGCCGGCTCCTGGAGGGAGAGGGCAGCCTGACAAAAGATGCTGGAGGGCCAGGTCCCTGGGGCCTTTGAGAGGAAAAAGAAGAGGTGAGTCCAGGAACGGGGGGGCGGGGCAATCATTGGCTAGGTCCTAGGCAGTATCCCGGTGCAGTGCCCTAGATGGGACGACAGTGGGGGAGATACCGGTTCATAGATAACATCCTGCTCTGGTGGTTGGGCGTGGGAAAGTGCGGAAGGAGACTGTTAACTGGATTTAACCAGATCTACTCAGTAAGTGCTGCTCTTTTTTTTTTTCTTTTCTTCTGCGGCCTCGCGGAGCACAGGCTCTGGACGCGCAGGCTCAGCGGCCATGGCTCACGGGCCCAGCCGCTCCGTGGTATGTGGGATCCTCCCGGACCAGGGCACGAACCCGTGTCCCCTGCATCGGCAGGTGGACCCTCAACCACTGCGCCACCAGGGAAGCCCTAGTGCTACCCTTTACCATGTATACTTATGGAAGATCCTAGTGGAAGAAGACTGGTCTCATCGTGAAAGCTTCCTGGAAGGAATTCTGATGAATGTGGTTATATCTCAGCTAGAGTTGTGTAGCTCTGGGACGATGGAGACCAGTATGGAGGAGCGCCGGTTCCATGGCTGTGGGCTGGGCTGCAGGGAGTCCTCGGGGCTGGCTCTCAGCTGATCCTCACTGCTCCTCCCTAGACTCCCCCCCAACTCTTTGAAAGAGCTCTTCTACTTACATATTTTTCTTATATTGTGCTTACGCTGAAATATTTGGGAAAGGGAATCAGGAACTAAAACATTTCTTTATATCCTGAATCAGATCATCCTCAAGCTCCCTCTGACTCTAAGCTGATTTTGTGACTTGCCGTTTCAGAGACCCCAGCCCTCTTCGCCTCATCTGGCTTTTTATCTTTAGGCTCCCCTTTCTTTCTCAAGCTGACATTTGAATTCCTAAATGGTTCTTTCTGCATTTCTCCAGATTATATTGGTGACTAATCCTTCTCATGTTGTTTTAAGTAATGGAGAGAATCTGACCCCAGCAGTAAACCTGAGGGCCTTCTTCATAACTATGGAAGTTTCTGGAATCTATAAAACATTCATTTGTGCCCAAGAAACTGAAGTTTAAGAAATACTTCAGTTTTTCTGAAGTATTTCTAGTATTTCTAAAAGTTTAAGCTTTTCCCTTAATTTAAATGACTGCATCCCATGGGGAAATCTAATTCTTTTAAAAAAATATCACATATTCCAGTAAAGAAGAAAACTCTTGGCTAAACAGTGAAGCTGTTTACTTAAAAAATGATTCTTTATTCAGCTATAGAGAAACCTGGGGAATAGAGGAGGAGAAGTACTGAATGGAATTTGCAAGACTAGATTTTTAAATCAAGGCTAAATTTGTCATCTCTCCTTTTCAGTGAACCCTACCTAAGCAGAGTCAATCAGACCCTCTTTTGGACCCTTCCAAAGCCCAAGAGTGTCAGGGTGCAAAGCCTGGGGGCAAAGGGATGGAAAGTCTTACCAGCAGGAATGTGCATACTGTCTGGGATTTTTTGTATGCAAATGAGAGAAATCTGGTTCAAGCTGCTTAAGCACAAATAAAAATAAAAACAAAAGGAAAGGGTAGGGAGGAATTTGATGACTTTGGTAACTGAAAAGCCCAGGTTAGGTTTGGCTTCTCTTTTAGCTGACTCCAGGCACTTGAAGGATGTCTCTTAGTCCCTTGTTCTCACTGGTTCACTCCATTTTTCCTTCCATCTCACATTTCTGCCTCTGTGTTGGTTTTATACTTTCTCCACATGGGATCCTGCAACAGAATCAAATGCATTTCGTATTCACTTCTTACCCTTAACTCTCAGTGGAAAGACAACTTCTCTTTTACATACAGAAGTTCCAGCAGAAATCCCAGAACTGACTCTCACTGGAACAGGTTGGTTCACAGGCTTGTTTTTGAACCAATCACCGTGGCCAGGAAGATGGGTCTCCTCTTATTGGATAAACCTGGTGGACACCCACTCCTGGAGCTGGGACCCTTGCTGAACCACGAGGATTGAGAGCGAGGGATTGTTTTGTTACCAGAGGGGCAGTGGGTGCTAGGCAGGTAAAGACAATAGCTATTCACTATGATATGGTTTGGTTAGGTAGATTAGAGGAGCCAGCCCTGGGGTGATCCATGTTTGCCAGCCGATCCTGTTAGGCAGTGTCTTCCTGTTTGCTTACCTGCAGCGTATCTCCAATTGTTTGCATGGTCTTCCTGCCATCTTGCTCCTAGATACTGGAAATTAGGCAAGCAGAACCTAATTTACCACTTGGATCTGATATATATAAGACAAGGCAAGCTCTGTGCCCACACTTCTTCCCCAACTATAGAGTTAACAAATCACTTCCATGCAATATGATTAATATTAATTATTGGCCATCAATTGAGAGCTGATAACTATTGGAGTTTTAAGAAATCATCCATCCACTTTTACTCTTTGAACTATTTAATTTTATTAATTGAACAAATTTTTATGAAATACCTACACCTGCCTGTTATTAAGTACTTACTATGTCCCAGGCAGTTGTGTGAGTGCTCTATAAACATTAAGTCAGGTCTTCCCAACAACCCTATGAGATAGATGCACACTTAGCCCTATTTTGCAGGAGAGGAGACAGGGTCAGAGTGTTCTGTGACCTGTCGAAGGCCTGGAGTGGGCAGCATGCTTATGTGCTTGTGCTGGGCTTGATGCTTATAGGAGGGACCCATAAGCAATGGTTCTCTGCCTCTGAGCAGTATGGGACTGCTGTGTGTTTATCGTTACATAAAAGAATGAGTAATATGCTTCTTTGGGCATAAGAAATAAAACAGAAGGAAGTGATTAATTTTCCTGAGTGTAGTCTCGGAGGCAGGAAGGGACATTTGAGCTAGGCCTTGATGAATGAGTAGGAGTTTCCCATGGGGGTACAGTACAGAGGGAATTTGTCCTTTAACTGAGTAACACATGAGTTTTGTATGAGATGGAGCTGCCAGTTTTAGGAGATGTAATATCACCTTGGACTCTGCCTTCTCATTTTACCACATGGCCAAAGTGATATACATTTGCGTAAGTTCAGATGCTTTCATTTGAAAAGAATAGAAACCCCAGTACAAGGTGGATTAAACAATAAAGGAGATTTAATGACTCATCTCATTGAAAATCACAGAATTCGGGCTGGTGTGGGGTGAGCCTTCATCTGCTGGTTGAACACTCTCACCAAGGGTCTGGTTGCTTCCCATCTCCCTGTTCTGTCTTATGAAATGGCATTTTCATCAAATGCTGGCTCCTTTTAGAGCCCTGCAATGGCTGACAGATCTCCTGGGGCTGTGTGCTTCCTTCGTTGTTATGCCCACCTGGAAGGAAAGGTGGTTTTGTTCCAGCATTCCCAGCCAAAGACCTGAGAGTCACTCTGATTGGACTGGCTTAGGTCACAGACCCAGCCCTGAGCGGGTCACTGTGGCCAAGGGACAGAGCCCGCCGATGCAGTCAGTTTCTTTAGAACTGCATGAATCCTCAGATGAGATTTTGGGGACTGATGGAAGGAAGAAGTGGACAGTGGATGCTGGGAAAGCTTTAAAGAATGTTCACTACGGCACTCAAGTTTGTATGTTCTCTTTCTTTTGAGCAGTGAAGGTGGCATGTACCTATTGCATGTAACCTTGGGTGCTCAGCTCTGGGCTTGACCTTGGGCAATCCGGTCCTGAACTACCTTTCGTCTCTCCATTGTCTCTCCCTAGTTTGTCTTCTGGACAGCTTGCTTTGATTTGGTCTGAGGACGCCCACTCCCTGGTAGACTACAGTGAATTTTGTGGACAGACCAGGGTTCTCTGGACAGGATGGCATAAATACCACACCAAACGGTCGAGAACTTCATAGCAGCTAATTTCCGAGGCCTTTTGCAGAACGTCTTTCTTAAAAGAGGGTAAAAAAAAGCATTTTCTAAAACTCTTGCCGACCTCCAAGCCCACCACTCTCTCTTTCCTAGTGGGGTACCTGAATTTATTCTCATAGAATGGCAAAAAAGGGGGCTTCCCAAGGTGTCTTGCACTGACGAGAGGAAGGAATATGCAAGGCCACTAGCCAGAGGTGGCGGGTCATGGATTAAACTGAGGCAGGGTGGCTCTAGAAAGGCTGAGTAGTTGGAGGAGAGCAGGCCCAGTCTCAAGCCGTGATGCTGTCACTTTTTAAGAGGCGGTGTGGGTGTGGCGTGGGGAATGCCGACTGTAGCCCGACTGCCTGAGTCTGAGCTTGTCTCCAGGCTGTGCCTGGGTTCATGTCCCGGCAATGCCATTTGCTAGGCCTGGATCATGAATAGTCACCAGGTTCATTCTTCCTTTCCAGGGGTTGTTTTCTGATGTGTCCTCTTGCCATTTGGCTTCCAGTCTACTTGGGAGGGTGATGTCTGTCATTTTCTCTCTTTGGCCTCAGTTGTCTCCTCTGTAAAATATGGATAAGAAAAATGTCCTGGATTAAATGAGTTAGTATGTGGAAAACACTTGGAACAGCGGCTGGGAAGCACTAGCAGTGAGGATGTTTAGATGTGTCTTGTATGTCTTGTAGGGCTGCCGTGAGCCTTACAGTCATTATATATGTATTGTCTGGCCTGTAGTAGAAACCTGATAAATGTTAGCCATTATTAATAATAATTATGTTGATTGAACTGCTTAATAATTATGTGAGTTATTGGAATAGAACTTGATCATTTTTGGGGTGTTTGCTGCTAATATTGTCCCCTTGGACCTCACAACTACTCAATGATGGGGCTCCTTCTTTTGTCCAGTGGATCTCAGGAGAGGGTTGAATGCCTTCCCAGGGTGTCCTGATGGGACTATAGGACAGGACCCATGGAGAGGAGTTTCCGTGTCCTGACCTTGTCCCCTTCCCGTCCCCACCGAGCCTGGAGGCTTCCCAGCCATTTGTCACGTTTGAAATGCATGTGGCTCTCATCTGTAATACCCTGATTGGCCCATTAATCTCCTTTTAAGCTTCATGAAAAATACAAAGAGCTGGATCAGGAAATAGTCATCAAGTTCTAATTTTGCCTTCAGGGGATTGTTTTCCAGGGACATGAAGAGACTGATGTCTCCCATTTGGCATTTGGTTTTCCAGCTAAGTCGGGGAGAGCTGTCACCTTCTGAATTATCTACCACTTTACAAGGTTGCATCTGTGTTTTGCCTCTCATGTGCCTGTGCCTTTTGCTGCTTCTCTATATGCATGTGCTCCTCTTCCTAATGAATGTCAAACTGTACTGCCCAGAGGGAGCACCAGGAAATTTCTTTTGATAAGACCTTAGGGCAGCAGGAAGCCTAGAACTTCAGGTACCCACCTTATGCATATTCCTTAGACCCTGATCACAGAACAGTGCTCACTGCAGAAAGAGTAGTGTTTCTTTCTTTCTTAAAAAAAAAAAAAAAAACAGGAGAAAATGTTTTTCTCTATGCACACAGGAGCCAACCAAAAAAGTAGCTAACATGTTAAATGGTGCAAGTTAAAGGCTTATAAATCTAACTTAATAGGGGAAAGGGAGAGGGGAGAACTGGCTTCTATGGGAAGAACAGATAGGTTTCTTTCTTTTTTGGCTGTGCCTCGCGGCTTGTGGGATCTTAGTTCCCCGACCAGGAATTGAACCCAGACCCTCAGCAGTGAAAGCGCAGAGGCCTGACCACTGGCCCTCCAGGGAATTCCCACAGATAGGTTTCTTCCGGAAAGATAAACGGGTTCTTTGGAAAACAATGGGATGTAAGGATGTTTGTGGTAATATTTGTCTGTATGTGGATGAGTGGTCTTTGCCTCTCCTTCAAGGTTGTAAAACACCCCACAGAAGGGATTTATGGTAGGTTTAGAGTAGTGTTTCTTGTACATACTCTCTCTCTCCCTCCAAGGTCCTGAATTCTAGATCGGTTCACTGTTTAATATGGTAGCCACTCGCTGACTGTGGCTGTTTAAATTTAAATGAAATTACAAGTTCAGCTACCCAGTCGCATTTGCCACATTTCAAGGGCTCAATAGCCACAGGTGGCTAGTGGCTACCGTCTTGCACAGCCCAGAAAAAGAACATTTCCATTGATACAGGGAGTTGTGCTGGACAACATGTAGCATAAAGGAGAAAGGGAGAGGGAACTGGCATATGGGTGTTAGCGTTTAGCTACAAAGGACCACAGACCAATAAATATTAAATATTCCTCTTTTTTAACTCTTCTGCATCTGTTTCGCCTGCAATCTTCAAGCACCCAGACACCAGGAGAAGTGAGAGACTATTGTTCCCTGATCTGACGTAAACATTCCATGGAAATGGGATTTGTTTTCTCTTACAGAGAAATATAAATGCATATTTTGTTACCTCATACGAACAATGAGCTTGGACAGCATGTTACATGTGTTTCAACCCATTGCTGACTGGTATGCATGTGGCCAGAAAGACAGCGTAGAACCTTGCTTATATTCGAGAGAGAAAGGGGTTCAGAAAAACTACTAGATATTAAATATTTCTGTCCAATCAGAACTGTAACATTTTTGTCTGTTGACTACTTGGTGGGCACATCTACTCGGGACCACCCAATCTACTAGTTCATCTTCAAAAGCATATACACCAGAAATGAACAGACATGCTTTTTAATGCTGCTTCCTGCCGTTTCCTTGCTGTTAGTGAATTACCAGATCCCCCCGGATCAAAGAGATAAACATCATTGCATGAATATTGCAAAAAGTCTATGGATCTCTTGGGAACCCACCAGACCTAATTTTGAGAATGACTAATCAGTTTGCAGAGTTTAATACACATATTTGGACAAGGGTTCTGAATCCTTCTGTCCTTGGGAGGAAGGAAAAGCAGAGGGTGGCACTGGCTGTCTGGGCTAACAAGAAAGTGCAGGAGGATCCAGGGCTGCCCCTGAGAGCTGAGATCCTACGGCCAGAGCCCAGCGCAGGGAAGGGCTGATATCCTGCCTGAGACAAGCTTATCTGGCAGTGCCTGGAGCGTCTGGTGAGTATGAGGTTCATTGTGTTCCAAATCGGCTGTGGTCAGCTTACCAAATCGGCGTGGTCAGCTTACCAAATAGTCTGGTGGAGAATATCTGTAGAATTGTCCAGAGACCAGAAGTCTCAGGACAAGAGGATAATCTTCCCCATATGTCTTTATAGTCGTGAGCTAATTATGGCATTCAACCCCTGTTAAGGGTCATCTTTTTAGTGCCATTTGACCTTTAGTCCCCTCAGAATTGACTGATGACATTGAGATGAGACTTTCTCGTCACTGATAAAGCTCTTAAAAGATTTACAATACTCTAAAAATATCACAGTAATAAGCATAATAATATCTCTAGATTTTTGCAGCCTTTGAATAAAGTCCCCCCCACCTCTGCGAAGCATTATCCTAGTAGTTTTCAAACTCTCTTGGTGTCGGTGTCCTTCAAAATCTTTGTTCAAATGAGACCATGGCTAGGACCCAATGTATAGTGCAGATAAAAGTGGAGTGTGGCGAAGGGAGAGAAAGGGTAGAGCCCCACTCACTCCCCCACAAACCCTCCCCGAGCCTTTGAGTCAGCCCATGTCTCCAACGAATGGTCCAGAGCATCGCCCAGTAAGTGCTCGCAGTCAGCTGGGTACGTGTTCTGTCCTCCCGTCATTGCAGTGATGTTGTGCCCCTGGAATTAGGGAGGAGGCTGATGAGGAGACAGTGGCCCGCACACTGCTTGGCCCCCTTCAAGGAGGGTATGTCATGACAGGAATGCAATAGAAGGGACTCATCCAAGGTCACTGTGGGGTAGGGTCTAGATTCTCCAGAGGCTGTTTTCTAGAGTGTAGAGTATGTGCTCCTAGAACTCTTAACTCGTAGGCAAGGTAGAGTTCTTGAGCCCTGGCCTCCACGTAGCCTGTCTTCAAAGCGGCTGTGTGCTTCACGCAGGGATTCTGCTGCGAAGACCCTCAGGAGATTTTCCAGCCTACCTTGAACTTCATCCAGGCTGCTCCAGTTCCTCTTGCCTTGCAAACCCAGGCGTGGGCACCTGGAAGCCCCTGCGGTGGTCATCTGTTGTACTCATTTGGCCTCTCAGTCTGCCACCAGAAACAAAACAACTGCAGTCATAGTGTTAGCAGGTGCATTTGGCTCTTGCACAAGGGTGAATGAACGTTGTCTTCCAAGGACTCTTGGTCTCTAACGTGTCACGTGCCAGTGCCTCAGTCTTCTTGCCTGTGAAATGGGTATATAAATAATTCTATGTAAGACTCACTGGAAGATTAAAGTCTTTAAAAATGTTGATTGTAGGTCCAGGGAGTTGGAATGGCTGGCCTCTGTCTTAGAGCCAGTTAACTGCCATGCTCCATAAAATACATTACTGCTCTTGTTCTGAACCTGAAAAAAAGAAACCAAAAGTATGACCTCTTGTCTAAACTTTGTTAATGATTTTCAGATTAACTCTAGATGCCAAAGAACTGCTGATCAGTTTCTTACAGGGGAAAGCTGGTGATGGGGAGGAAAGGAACTAAGGTTATTTACTGAACTTGGTTTCCCTGCTGACTCACCCAGGGGTTGGGAACAGCACCCTGAGTCTCCGTATCCACCATAGAGATGAGGGGGGATGTTACCCTTTTGCCCAGCCAATGGGGGATGGGGTAGAATTCCAACGATTGCATTAAGAGAGTTGCAGAGCAAAGGAACTCCTCCTCAAAGGCCAATTCAGTCTTAGTAATCTTACGAAAAGCCTTCCCGGTTTAGATTCAGCTCCAAGAAATTTGGCACTGGATTTTAGATTTGCTCAGTGAGAGCAAGAAGGAAGGAGATGCTGCTTTTGTCTGGAATTCCAGGACCTTCCTTTGCAAGGCCAGCAGTGCGGAGATATACCCTAAAGAACAGTGGCTGCCTATTCTTGGAATGGAAGCACTTAATTTGGTCTAATTGTGGCAATTTCTAGGAATCATTGGGAAATTCAGCAGCTAATGAACGTGCCCCTGTTCTGTCAGATCCCTACTGGAATATTCAGTATTCTCTTTTTCATACTTACCAGCTAAGTGAATTACAGAAATACATTTCAGGAGCCTGCTGGGGGTAAGAGCAGGGATATAAAAACCTCCTTCTTTCCCACCAAACGAGTCCCAACAGTACAGGTGAGTGTCACACTTGTGTTAAAAAAGGCCACTGATTCCCAGCAGGCTGTGAGCAGGGCCTCTGCTTCCCAGGACTGTGCCAGGCTGACCTCCTTTTCCTGGTACCACCCCTTGTTGGGGGCCTCCGTGGGTCTTCCGTTCGGTGAGGGGCTTGTGGGTGTCCAGGTCTGCAGGCAGACACACTTCTACAGATCTGGATCAGAGGACAAAAGACAGGTTGAAGGACATTGGGCTGTTCATTTTCCCTTCTCTGTCTTTTTGCCTTATGCTTAGTGTTTCCAGCAGCTGATGGAGGACTGTCCTATCTAGAGTAAATGATCCAGATGTAGTATTTCTCACACCCTGTTTCAGAGCATACTGGTGCCCCTCAAATGATGGGAAAGGCTGCATATTCTGTCTCCTTCTTGGTGATTTTCATGCACATTTACCTTAGAGACCGTGCAAGTCCTGTAGTGAAGTGACCTGGACGAGCTTGCCTCTGCTAATCCCAGCAGTTCCCAGGGAGACCAGGATGCTGGGGTGTTGATGTTGCTGGCCCGGACTGCCTCATCCTTTGAATAAAGCTCAGATGCAGCCAGGTAGATAGCAAGCTTGGAAGTTTTCAGCATCTAGTTTTGTGCCTTTGAGCAAGTTACCTAACCATCGCATGCCTCCGTTTCTTCATCTGTAGAAGAAGATGATGAAAAGTACCAACTTTATAGCGTTGTCATGAGAATGAAGTGCTTTAGTTAGGCTCTTAGGGCAATTCCTGAAATATAATATGGCCTCTATTTATTAGCTGTTATTTTTATTTATTTATTTATTTATTTGCGGTATGCGGGGCTCTCACTGTTGTGGCCTCTCCCGTTGCGGAGCCCAGGCTCCGGACACGCAGGCTCAGCGGCCATGGCTCACGGGCGCAGCCGCTCCACGGCATGTGGGATCTTCCCGGACCGGGGCACGAACCCGTGTCCCCTGCATCGGCAGGCAGACTCTCAACCACTGCACCACCAGGGAAGCCCTATTAGCTGTTATTATTCATCTCATAAATTATTATTTTCTAAAGGCTTTTAACACTGTGCTGAGTGTTGTTATTGTCTTCTTTTCATGTCACAGAGCGTGGCATAGTGTAAGAATCCTACCTTGGGTGAAAAGATGGCAAGGCACCATTGTTTTATTTAAGCCTCACGACAGTCTTACAAGGAAATTGCCGTTGTCCTGTTTTATGGCTGAGGAAACAAAGCATACCTGAGCAGTAGAGAGACTGGTCCTAAGTCACACAACACATGGAGAATTCAGAGTCAGGCCGGCTGGCTCCAAGTCCATGATCCCCAGCATCTCTGTAGAGCTGCCTGTCAACCAGCCCTTGATAGGGCCCAGAGACAGGAGGCTGGTGTCAGGGTAGGAGGCACCCTCCCAGGGGGTCCTCCTCATATGGCAAGGGAGCCCTCAGTTCAGATTCAAATTCCACCCCTCCCTAGCTGTTTGCCCTTGTGCAGGTTCCTTGACTTCTCTGATCTTTAGTCTCCTCTGCTGTGAGATAGAGAAGGTAATATCCACGTCTTATGTGCACAGTGAGGCTAATGTGCACATGCTGTGGAAGGGTCAGGTACTACAGGCCCAGCAGGCCATTAGTGCTCAGTAAGTCTCCGCCCACAGTGATGCTCTGCATTGGCTTTGCACCAGGCTGCTTTACATGCATGATCTCGTGTAATCCTTTTGACAACACTGGGAGATCTGTACTCTTCATTTTTCAGTTGGGGAAACTGAGGCTGTGTGCGATTAAGTGACTTGCTCAAGGTCCTCAGGCCACAGATTATGAAGTTGAGGTTGAAACACCAGCAGCCTTACTCTGTGGAAACCCCTTCTCCATTCGTCTTCTCCAGAGCCATGTGCTAGGATGCTTACAGGGCTGGTGTGTGGCCATGTTCCTTGATCAGCAGTGCAGACTGGCAGTGGACACTTTAATCATGTCTGTGTAGGACAGTGCTGTCACTTGGGCTTGAAGACAATGTTCCTGGGCCAGGAGAATAAGGCGGAAGTCTAATGCTGTTTCCCTAGGAAGGATGTACCAACTCTGGTCTTGGGTCCAGCAGTTCCGTCAGAGATGGTGGCCCATTCATATGTGCGTGTTTGGCCGGGTCGGAGTTCTGTGCCACAGTACAGGACCCAGAAACCCCAATGAACCTATTTACCTATTTAACAGTCCAGGTAACCAGAAGAGACACCTTCCTGCAAGATGAACTGAGGAAGTCCTTAGCCAGTCTTTTAGGTGATTGGGGAAGAGCCCAAGCATTGCAGCACAATGAGAGAGAGATTGCACAAGTTCCTAATCTGTATTCTCCAGATGAACTCCAGTTAATGATTTCAAAACCATGGTTGCCCTTCAACTTGAGGAACAAGAGCAAAACAAATGACCAGAGGTTCAGATGCAAGACAGGAGGAGGGACAGAATGCAAGGGAGAGTCTGAGATTACTAACTTGGCTTTCCTACTCAACTGGCTCTCAGAGTCCAGGGAAAGAACCAAGGTGGGTTATTAAGGGAGTACTGACTTGGATGTGCTGAGCAGTTGGGATGTTTTTGTTTCCTAGACATGAAAACACACTTGACTTTGCGTGACTGGGCTTTAAATTGCTCAGTGAAGCACCACTTGGTGTTGGCCTAAGTCTGTAAAGGCCCACAATTTGGGAAGAACTGTTGCTGCAGTATTCTCATGTTTCAGGGATGGTTGTGGAGAATAGCAAGGTCCATCACTCAATGAAAGCACATTTTCTCAGGATACCCCTACTCTACCTTCTTTGGCTCAGGATCCTGTAAACATCCCCATGGGGAATGGGAGTACATACCCAACGGTGGTCAGTACATGAATGTGCCCAGGATTTGGGTCCGGGGGGATGGAACCAGGTGCAGCTGTGCAGCCGTGTGGGTGAGGGATGAAGACAGAGCCGAGGCTGGAAGGGGATGGGGCTGTGTCTCCCTCATTCGTTGACCCAGTCAGCATTGACTGAGCACCCACCATGTGCCAGGTGTTGTTCAAGGCATGGGCCTAAAGCTGTGATGGATGAGAATGATGATTGGGGATGGTTGTGTCCAGCAGGACCACACTCAGCCACTCGCAGAGTCAGCCATGGGGATGGCGAGAGGGAGGGGAGGGCGTGCTCCAGTGGGGGTTGAAGACGTGTATGATGATGATGCTTCCTTAATAACTCACTTTGGTTCTTCTCTACTCTCAAAGCCAATTTAGCACGAAAAGCACTTTACTTCTTCCTTCCCTCCCTCCCATCCTAGCATCTGGCATTTGGTATTTATTTTGCCTTTGTCCGTTGGACTGAAGGGCGGACACGGGCGTAAACCCATAACTTCATCTTTTTGGATTCAGTTTCTGAATGGAGTGGTGGGGCAGCGACGGGACCCGCCATCAGCCACGTGCTTCTCAGACGAAGCACCTCCCCCCAAATCTTTGGTTTGTTTTTTCTTTCTGAAGGAACTGAGTCCATGATTGCAGATCAGGGCAGCATCACCTGGTAAAGTGGAGCCAGGAGACCTGAGCTGGAGAATGAGGCACAGTTCTAAGTGTCAGGGAGAGCAGGGTAGGTGTGAGGGTTCAACCGAATCATACATGTAGAGAATTTAGAACCATGCCAGACCTGTAGGGGGTCCAGGAAAAGTTGGAAACAAATAACACTGGGAGGGAAATCAGGAAACCCATGGCAGTCATTCATTTAATATTCATACATTCAGTCAAGAATCATTTCTTAAAAACCTAAGTCAAAGGAGCACGGGGGAGGAAAAAAAAAAGAGCATGGGTTCTGGAGCCAGACTGCCCGGATTCAAATCCTGGCTGTTTTATTTACAGCCTTGAGCTGTAACCCTGAGAAAGTTACTTAATTATTCTCTGTGCCTCGGTTTTTTCATTTGTAAAATGGGAATAATCAATAATAATAAATTGAGGTTGTAATAAGGACTAAAAGAGGCTGGGAGTTAGGTATGTTTGTTAGTATCTTTTTGCTCATTTGTTCCATGGCTGTTCATGAGTCTGGTGGTGTGATCTAGCCCGTGGAGACAGGCAAGGTCCCTGCTTTTACCCGTCTTATATTTCCAGTGGAAGAGCCAGATTATCAAAAAAGCAAATAAACTGATAAATAATACATTTTAAGATAGTGATAAGTGCTCTAGGGAAACAAGAGAATCCTGGGAAGTGAATGCTTAGGGGTGAGGATCAATAATACCTAGAGAGGGCGAAGGGAGAGGGAAGGACCCACACAAAGATCATTCTGTTGAAAAACATGAAATAAGCAAGTTTTGGGAATTTATCACATACGCACACACAAAAGAGGAAGGGAGAGAATACTCCTTGAGCTTCCAAGAGAGGCAAGCGGGATGAGCAGCCCAAAATAAATACAGTTAAATAAAGATTGCTTCTGGGGCCCCACAAGCTTCAAGATATTTCTCCTGGTAGTGAATCATTATGGCTCACAAATGAATTCATCTTTTATGTGTTCAGTTCCAAAGGCCTTTGATAGATGGATTAATCCTCCTTTTCACCTGGCTTCCTTCACCTGATCCCCTCAACTCCTTGAATTGGAATGAAGGGCCATTCATTCGGAAAAATCTGTTAAATCCCAACTCCTAGACTTCGCACTCTTGTCTGGCTTGGGTTCTGCCTCTTAGGGCTGGAGCCCTCACGCATCTCTGCTGTCTCCGTTTGTGCCCCCTTTGGGTCTGTGGCTGAGGCAGGAAGGCTCACCAGATGTTCCAGTGGCTCCTGTACCTTTCCCAGCTCCCACAGTTAGGAAGGACGTGGGAACCTAGGAGCTGGGCAAAGCATCACTTCCAGGCTGAGGCAGGGGATGCCCATGTGGTCCAGGGCAAGATGGCAGAGCTTCCGTCAGCCTGGACCCCATCCCCGTGTCTTCATGGGTGGGTGGAGCAGACCCCTATCCCCTTGTCTTCGTGGGTCACTAACTTCCTGGCTTCTTCGGGCCTGAAGGACTTGTTACTCCTTGTATTTTGGAGGCGTTCAAAAACCTCTGCCAGTGGGTTGCTCAGCCTTGGGTAGGCCTGCTTCTATTAAAGTTAACTTTTCCCCTCTTGAATCGACTTCCACACCTCTTCCTGCCTAATCACTGTATCTGACTTCCCTGCTTTATTTTCTTTCTCGTATTTGCCATTCATGTGATATTATCTTACTTAAGTGTTTATATATTTTCTGTGTCCTCTCACTAGACTATAATCTTTTGTCTGTTTATACATCACCGTCTTCTCGGCGCCTAGAACAGAGTCTGGTGCAAAGAAGATGCTCAATAAGAATGTGAATGAATAAAACAAAAAAGAAGCAGACTCACAGATAACAGAGAACAAACGAGTGGATCCTGGGGGTGGGAGGGGGCAGGGGCAAGACAGGGATAGCAGGAGGAAGGGTTATTATGGGATTATATGAAATCATGTGTGCAAAACTTTTGAAAATTGTAAAGCACTATAACATTTAAGAATCTTTAATTTGATTTTTTAAAAAGTGGAGAAAAAAACCAAAGAATGTGAATGAATGAATGCCAATTGCCAGGGAGGCACCTCCCCTCCTACCTGCCACTTCTCCCGTCCCCTCTCCCCTTCTTCAGGGCTCGGCTGTGTTGACTCATTAGGCAGTAGAACGTATGGTCAGGACGATGCACTTCAGAGCCAGGCTGCTGGGGCTTCAGTACAACGTGCCAGCTTTATGACCTTGGCCAAGAAGATACAGCCACACTGAACCCTGGTCCTTAGACCCCATCCAACCTAGGGAAGTGGTCCCTGAGAAAAGTGATGACCTGGATGAGGGCAGAAGGTCCTTTTCTCAAGGTTAAAGCTCTCCACGGCACGGGGAGGCCCCATCCTCAAGGCGCTGTCCTTTTCCCTGTCCTTCAGCAATATTTCCATAACGTTATTAAAAAGTGAGGTATGCTGGCCAGATGAGTGACACTTACCAGTGACGGGGCTTTGCTCTGCTCCTCTGGGCACGGAGAACTTGTTCAATTATGTACCACCCCTGCGACGGGCCCAATCGCAGGCACACACGTTAGCTTCTGCTTATACCCTTGTTGAGTCTCTCTTGACAGGAAGGAAATGAATTTACCTCGTGTCACCTCTGTAGTTTGCAAGCAGCCTTGGCTTCTGTAATGATAGCACCTTTTGCATTTTGCGAGACCAAGCAGGAGATGTTCGCTTGGTGACTGGCCCTTCGTGGTCTGCGTGTTCAGGCCTGGAGGTGGCTCGAGCTGATAATCAATGAGTTTGTGCACCGAAGGCATTTGGGACAAGCTCCCAGCACGGAGGAAGTGCATAGGGAGGTTAGCCGTTGTTCGTTATTGTGGGTGAGCCGCTTCCCTCACCAGAGGGGGCAGTTGGGGTGTTGTGGAGGCCTAGAGAAGCAGACAGGGAGAGCGGTCCCTGCGGGCTGGGCTCCTTTATGTACCTAGGTTTTGCTTTCCTTTGGGGCCAGTAAGCTTCTTGAGAGAAGGAATTCTCCCTACCATATGGTTCTGAGTCCTGCTTAGGAACCCCCCAGCAGGCCAGAGGGGGAGATGGCAGTGAAGTCTGGATGCTGCCGTTCCTTCCAGAGCTCTCAGGCTGAGCTGATAAATCTGGCCTCGAAGGGAGTGTGATTCCTGGTGAAGGGGGCAGCAGCGCTCCTCCACTCTCCTCCTCTCTCACCAGCCCATGCCCTCTCCACTAAAAGCCCTGACTCTTCAGCAACCTGTCCGGCAGGAAGCCACACCTCCCCTCCCACCCCCTCACAGCACTTAGGAACAGAAGGGCTCTGGGGGACTTCCATCCAAAGAACTTATGCCTGAGAGCCCGGGAAGGGCTTTCCCTTGACTTGGAAGAGGACAGGATTCCATCAGCATATCTTCTGGGAAATTAGCAAACCAACATCTCCCCACCCGTTTCCTTGGAGTTGTTTGCTGTTTGATTTTTAAAGTGGATACATTTCCTGTCCCCAGGGCATTCCTGGGGGCAGTGTCAGCTTGTCCCTGTGTGGCTGGGGCCATGAGGTCCTGGAAAGCACTAGCAGTTTGGTCTGATCTAGGTTCAGAGGCTGAGCAGAGGCTGGGCACTACCTCTGAGCCCTTTCCTGCCCTTCGCGGCTGCCCTGGCTGGGCGTCCTGGGACACGAGGCACATCTGGAAGCTCCACTCTCGAGGGAGGGCACGATGGCCTCCTGGAGGTTTGGGGCCCAAGGTCCATGGGTTCCACTCATCCCCTGCCCCCAAGCCCACAGCCTCAGCCGAACCCAGTAGCTGTAACAAGAGACTGGGTCTGGCCTGTGTGGGGACCTGACGCTCTGCTTGCAAGGAATGAGATCTTCAGAAATTGGGAAAACCAGGCAAACTGCCACGTCCTGTGAAAACAAATGGGAGTGGGGGACGAGGGAGGGGAAAGGTCAGAAACAGAGACACCTGCAGAGAGATGGAGGAGGGGGAGAACTAGAGAGAGAGAAAACTCTTGGACAAAGAGTCAGACAGTGAGACAGACAGACTCACAGGAAGGAAGGTAGTAAATGGTCACGTTAACCATGAAGTACATACTGAATAGGTACCAAGCTCCGAGATGAGCTTTGCATATGATATCTCGTTAATCTTCACGACAGTACTATTAGGGTATAAGGGCCATTCTCATTCTCTTTCTTCTAGTAAAAACAATGGACATTCAGAAAGGTCAGGTATCTTATCTAAGGTCACACAGCATTTGGTGGAAATTCAGGACTAGAACCTGGGTCCACTTGACTGCAGAACCCATATGCTTATCCCTCTGCAGAGATTGCCATGACCTTGGGAGTGTGGCCAATGTGGCAGAGCCCCTCTGAGCCCTGTTGCATGCCCAGACAGTGAGAGACATAACGGGCACTCTTGTTTGTAGTAGAGATGTACTTGTAAAGAGGCTGCAGAGAAAGCAGGTGGGGGGAGAGTATTATGCATCTCACCTTTGACCCCTGTGTTACTTAGGATGCTTTGGGGGACCAAAAGAGAGAAGCGTTTATCTGCACAGAAGGAAGTCTACGCGTAGGTAGCTGCTGCTGCCAGTTCAGCTGCTATATCATGTCGAGGCTGACCTCTCTAGGATGTCAAGATTCTCTGGCTTTCCCCTCATGGTCACAAGATGAATGGGCGGCATCAGACCTTGTGTGTATTTTAGGAAGAAGAGGGGGAAGGGCAGCATCAGGTTAAGTCGTTTCCTCCTCCTGGTTATCAGCCTTCTTCCCATGCACAGTGTATGACATGGCCATCCGTAGCTGCAGAAGAGGTGATTAGGCAGGCTCTAAGCCTCTAGGACAGGCAGGAATCCACCTTGGGTGAGCCCAGCTACAGTGTCTGACATATTCCAACAAACCAATGAAGCCCACACCCACGGGTAAGCCTCCCCCGCACCTCTCTGCCCTGGGGAGCGGGGGGCGGCTCCTTTAGCTCCCAGGGAAGTTGCAGGCGAGCCTGGACTGGTGGCCTCAGCTGGGTAGAGGCGAGGGGCAGGAGTGGGGGAGGCAGGGGCACTCAGCTCCTTCCAGCCCTGCTGCTGCTGGAGGTGGGGATGAGCCCCACCCTGTGTGTCGTGTCTGGAAAACCAGGACCGGAGTCTCTCAGCTCTCCACTGCCTGCTTTCTCGGCAGCCAGCTGCGCGGCTCATGTCCCAGGAGAGGCAGCAGGTTAGATCAGTGAAGGAGTGAAGAAGCTGGGAAGGGAGCGGAGGAGGAATGAATGAATGTGGATTTGACAGAAGTTTCGAAAATATCATATTATTGATTTGGAAGAGACACGGGAGAGGAAATGTGAGAGACTAAGAGACGGGTGGTAAGAGGCTCGCCTGAGCTGGGCGTGAGAGAGGCTGCCTGTTGTTTGCTTGGAGGTAGCATCCGACCAGTGTTTCTCAACCAGTTTTTCATTGCTGCCTGCCTAGGAAGCCTTGTTGTACATTTTTTTCCTCTAGTCATCATCCCCACTCTCCCCCGATGAAATTTTATTTATTAATTTATTTATTTTATTTATTTTTGGCTGAGTTGGGTCATCGTTGCTGTGCGCGGGCTCTCTCTAGCTGCGGAGAGCAGGGACTACTCTTCACTGCAGTGCACAGGCTTCTCATTGCGGTGGCTTCTCCTGTTGTGGAGCACGGGCTCTAGGCGCACGGACTCAGTAGTTGTGGCAAGTGGGCTCTAGAATGCAGGCTCAGTAGTTGTGACGCACGGGCTTAGTTGCTTCGTGGCATGTGGAATCTTCCCGGACCAGGGCTTGAACCTATGTCCCCTGCATTGGCAGGCAGATTCCTAACCACTGCGCCACCAGGGAAGCCCCCGATGAAATTTTAACATCATAGATACGCAATTTATCTGTTTACATACTGTATGTATATCTGAGCTTATACCCAAGAGGAGTGAGGTGTTTTTTTCTAACCCACACCCCCTCTCCCCCGCCACCCCAATACCCGTTTTTGCCCCCTTGGAGGAGATATGCCCCATTGAGAATATGTGCACTAGACACATCTCGGGGGGGCATATATGGGCTTCCTTGGGGAGGGGAAGAGCTGGCCCCACCCTCTACGCTCGGACCTCCTTGTGCAGAAGGGGGGTGGGGAGGAACCTCCCATTTCTTGAGCAGCTGTTATGTGCCAGACATCAAGACAGGTACTTTAGAGACATGATCTCACCCGATGGGTCAGAGCTGTGACCCCGTTTCACAAATGAAGGCATCAGGGTTCAGAGGTGCACCCCTCCTTTGAAGAGGCCAAACGTGCCCCGATGAGCGAGGTGACACTCCTCCTGTGACGGTATGGCTGAGTGTCAGATGGGCTCAGAGCTGGTGAGGTAAAAGGGAACAGAATGGGCTGGAGTCGGCGCTGGCACTCTCTGGAGGAGGTGACTGGGAGCAGGCTTTGAAGACCCAGGAATGAGAAGGGGAGGCAGGCCAGGCAGTGGGGACGGCAGGGAGGTAGGAGGCTGAGGGCCTGGATGGGACCCCGGCCGAAGCTGAGGATTCTCACTAGGGAGCTGAGGGAGCCCAGGGTGGAGCCGTCCCAGGCAACAAGAGGAAGCCCCGGGGAGGCCTGTTTATTCTACGGGGTCTGTTTGGAACGTGGTCTTGAGCCGGGAATCCAGACCCGATGCTGAGCGCGGTTGGCAGGAGGCACAAGGACATTTTCTTCATGGGTTAGGGCAGGAGATGCAGACATAAAAGGCAGGAATCTGGGCTTCCTAACTCAGAAGATTCTGGAAATTGGGTGGTCTTTTCAGAATGTCCCGTTAGGGGAAATCTCTGAAAGACAGTAGCAGAGTCTGTGACTGAAAAAGACTAGGATCTTGTTTGCTTGTTTTCCAAAGACCCTCCGGCTCACTCACCTTTTCCCTTACACGGTGATGTACCTCTACGGCAGACAGGTAGTTACATGGGCTCTTTTGGATGTGGTGATCAACGTGAATGGGCTCCTGTAGCATACAACCCCCAAATCTCAGCAGGGCAGTGCCACAGAAGTGTGTTTCCCACTCGTGCTTTCGCTCTCCATGCTTTGTACTGGACAGGCTTCTGGAGCCTACGTTGTCTTTCCCCGGAGCCTTATTTCACGTGTGCTTCCACTGGTGCTGTGGTGGGGGAAGAGAGCACGGAAAGAATTGTGCACAGCTCTGGAAGTTTCTGCCAAGATGTGACTCCTGCCACTTCTGTTGACATTTCATGGGCCCTCGTAGGTTTCCTGGTTTAGCCTAACTTCAGAGGGGGGCAGGGAAACATAATCCTGCATGTGCCCGTATGTGAAGAGCAGGAGATATTTGTGAACAGCACTAAGGATGACCACAATGGTAATAATGAAGGATGAACATATTAAACTGATTTTTCAGGATCGAGGAGAAATCCTTTTTCCCTCTGTTTTCACTGTGTAGCGCTCTGATTCCCTCTCCATTAATGCTCGTATGTGCTGTTTGGTAAATATTTGTTGCCCCAAGTAAAGTTAAAACACCTAAGAGCAAGGAATATGTTGAATGAGAGGCCTACAAGTACTTATTGAGGACCCACACACTGTGTACCAGGCATAGTGCTGGTAGATAGAACAAAATCCCAGTTGCTCAGGGTGGTGCGTCTCACGAAGGTGACAGATGAGTTGCCTCTGGCTTCCAGGATACCCTGGGCATGCCTGGGCCCTAGCACTAGTCCAACCGCTTGTTGACTGACTCTCTAAGTTAGAAATGGGAAGTGGGGTGGAGGAAGCTTCCAGAAGAAATGGCCCGTGAACCAGTGGCAAGCACAGCCCCACACGTGGCAGGTATGTGATGCATTCTTTCCCTTCATAGTACTTTCCTTTTTTTTTTTTTTTTTTTTTTTTTTGCGGTACGCATGTCTCTCACTGTTGTGGCCTCTCCCGTTGCGGAGCACAGGCTCCGGACGCACAGGCTCAGCGGCCATGGCTCACGGGCCCAGCCGCTCCGCGGCAGGTGGGATCTTCCCGGACTGGGGCACGAACCCGTGTCCCCTGCATCAGCAGGCGGACTCTCAAGCACTGCGCCACCAGGGAAGCCCATACTTTCCTTTTATGATGGCTCATTCATCCTCTTATTCTGCCTGTTCCTTTAGGTAAGGCAGATCCTGTTTGTGCTAGTGAACAGGTGGCTAAGCAGTCTTAGAGTTGGCCCATCTACCTGGTCGGCTTAGTTCCTTAAAGATGGGAGCTCATCTCTCTGGGTGTCTCACCTGAGCTGTACCTGTCAAGTTCAGGCTTCCCATCACTCAGCTCCCAGCACCATCTATCAAATGTTCTCAAATTGGTGGAGGTTAAAAATGACAGCCATTTGAAATTGAGTAGAATTCAGTATTATTAAAATAGCATTCTAAATTTTAATCTTGTGCACTGAGTCTTTAATAGCTTCTACTTTCGCTAAAAATTATGGGCCATGCTCACAGACATTCAATCTAAATACTGTCAGGCAAGACTGATTTCTCTTCCAGTATCACCAGATTCTTCCTTTCTCCCTCTCTCACTCTCCCTCCCCACTTTCTTCTTCCCCCCCCTTTTTTTTTTTAAAGTACTGAGTTAATTTTTCACTGGTGATTTGACAGGATAAAAACTATAAGAAAGAGAGCATATCTTTATTTACAGCCCCTTTATTCTTTATCTTCTGGTCGTTGGCCTGCCTTCCAGTCTCTCGGTTGATGGGGGAAGGCAGGCTCCCCTGTGGAAGCCAGATAATGATTATTTTCTTCTGGGGCTTCTTTTCTCATTGTCATGATACCAGACAAGTTAAGCAATCGGTACTGGTGCCCTCCCCACACATGCTCTTTCAATATTCAGTCTCTTTGTACTTGCAAAAGTCTCCCAGGAAACACTGGCCCTTTATGAAAGATGCCTCTCCCTTCCTGATGCATCCACTACTATTTTCCTTTCCCACCACCCCCTCCGCCCCGCCCCCAACCGCTTCTTGCCTGGTAATCTTTGTCCTTTCATTCCCATCCCAGTTTCTCACCTTGAACCAAGATTGGGGTGGGAGCCATGGGGGGTGGGATCGTTAATGAGGGACGGACAAGAGTGATGGTGATAGAGATGAAAATGATATAATAAAGCTCAAATGTTATGTTGGGGCCGTAATGCGAAGGTTTGAAAAACCATGCAAGATGAAACGGTTACATTTCTTAGAATAATGCTCCTCAAGTACATCTTAATTGCTAGATTAATTTACACATACAAAGATCCAGGCTATATGGAGCAGCAATATCTTCAGTCATTTCTAGTTAGAGATGGAGCCAGTTTTTACAAGGCTCAGGATTGAAGCTCTCCCAGAATGTTTCGTGAACTGTTGCTGTGGGCCAGTACTAGGTAATGGGGCTATAGCAGTGAACGAATGAGGTAAAAGTCCCTGCTCTTTGCACCTTACACAGGGTGTGAAAATAAACACATTTCCAAGTAAAATGTGTGTAGGTCAGGTGGCATAATAAGCAGCCCGGAGAAAAATAAAACCAGGCAAATGAGAGGAGGTGCAGTGGGGTCAGGTGGGTGACTTGCAAATCTTCCATCGGGCACCATCGAGTAAATAACAAGTGATCAATATCTGAAGAAGGTGAACAAGGCTCACGGGCTCACTTTATCTTCTTGTTTCAGTAATTCACCTAATATCATGTGTCTTTTATTCATTTATTCATTCAACAGATACATGTGTTGAAACCCTTTTATATGCTTCCGGCAGTTGTGAGCTGAGAAGTGGGTTCTACCTCTCAAGGAGCTCATAGCTTAGTCTCAGCAGCATGAACAATGTGCCCGTTACACATCACACTCACATCCTCTTTAAAGCAGATTCTCAATTAGGCAACACTTCAGCAGCTGCAGAGTGACTCCATAGTATTCTCAGGTAACACAAGTGCTTCTCCTCAGAAATATCCTCTAATGCAGGACGTACTGGAGCTGTTGCCTGGGGAGATTCCTCTCAAGAAGGCTAGAGTCTGTCATACAGAGTGAAGTCAGTCAGAAAGAGAAAAACATGTACCGTATGCTAACACATATATATGGAATCTAAGGGAAAAAAAAAGTCATGAAGAACCTAGGGGTAAGACAGGAATAAAGACACAGACCTACTAGAGAATGGACTTGAGGGTATGGGGAGGGGGAAGGGTAAGCTGTGACAAAGTGAGAGAGAGGCATGGACATATATACACTACCAAATGTAAAATAGATAGCTAGTGGGAAGCAGCCGCATAGCACGGGGAGATCAGCTCTGTGCTTTGTGACCACCTAGAGGGGTGGGATAGGGAGGGTGGGAGGGAGGGAGACGCAAGAGGGAAGAGATATGGGAACATATGTATATGTATAACTGATTCACTTTGTTATAAAGCAGAAACTAACACACCATTGTAAAGCAATTATACTCCAATAAAGATGTTTAAAAAAAAAAAAAAAGAAGGCTGGGTCCTGCAAGCAAATGTTGTGAGGCTCTCGTTATCATATCATTTTGAGCCCAAAATGAGCTGACGGCTAAAAATGGTGCAATTTCATTGCAGTGTGGTAGTTGGAATTTATGCACAAAGTTTATTTTTGAACTGTAAGCATAGGACTGGTTTGAAGTGATGTGGTTTGGAAGATCTGTGGACCATTTTCCAGGCCATTCTTGGTACAAGTGGTGTCTTATCCATTTAGTCCATTAAGAGGGGCACCAGCAGACCCTCTGTCCAGGGCAGTCTAAGGTATTAAGACTCACATCCTCCTTATCACACCTGTGCCTTTACTATTTTACCTTCTGGAATTGGCTGGTAGATTCAAGACCCACCTTGACCATGTGAAGCCATCCTGGAGCTCCAGGCAGGAAACAGAATGAAAACAATATGTTTATTTTACTCATAGCTGATGAGTCTGCATTCTCTTCGTAAGGGCCCCACTTGGTCAAAGAGTGAAGAATCGGTTTTTTTGTTAACTTCGTCTTCTTAACTAGAAAAGTTGTCTTTAACTAGGTTAAGGCAGAGACTCCTCGCTAGTTGAATCCAGTATCTCTCTGAGTTTGTCTGAAATTTGGAAGCTAAGACAAGGCTTAAATGACTCTCTTCTGAGAGCCACGTGCTTCTGTGGTTTCTGTTTCTCTCCTTTCAGTCTCTAACCTGTCTTTTCCAGCTTCCTCGCTGCCATCCCACAGATATGTTCCTAGTTCCCTGTTGCTCCCAAAGTCTCCTAGCCCTGCCTGGTGACCCCACAGATCCCCAGGGTTCCATGTCTGGTGCTCTGGGGAGGGAAGCAGATGGCGGGGCTGTCCCTTCTGCCACCCCGGGAGGCAGGTGGAGGGGCAGCTAGAGTTACAGCAGCAGGTGGGGAGGTGGGGTTTCAGGGCCGAGCCTGAAGGAGATACCAAATCATCCACTACCCTGGGGCAGAACAGCTCACCTGGAGCCAGCCCTGCTGGAGGAAGGTGGCGGCAGCTGGGGGCTGCTTCAGCTCCTGAGCAAGCAGAGAACAGCATTGGGTGGGTGACTGGGAGTTGCTGTGTTTATGGGTTACCACTTGTTGCTCGCCACCTCATGTCTTTGCAGTGGCTGCACTGAAGTCCCCAGGCTCTCTGACAAAGGGGTCTTTGCCCACGTGTTTCTTTGATTCAGGGCAACTTCTCATTTCTCCCTCCCCTGGCCAACTCCTGTGCCCCCTTTAGGTTTCAGCTTTGAGCTAAGTGCCCAGAATTCAAGCAACGTGCCCCTTTCTCTGTGCTTCCACAGCTCCAAGCTTTTGGCCGATTACCCTGCTTCTGAATTTGCCTCTGTAGTCCTTTTCCCACACTGGGTGGTGACTTCTTGGTGACTGGGACTGTGTCTTGTCCCTCTTTGTATTTCCAGGGCCCAGAAAAGTATACCTGGGGCTGAATATTTGTAGCCTTGAGTAAATCCCATCTATGTTCACGATATCAATTAATTACGCACTTCTTTTGATTATCCACTAAATGAAAGGACATGGCAGCTTGGAAAAGCCAAAAGAGCAGATAATCTAAAATTTATTTCTTTAAGGCTTTGCAGCCTTCCATAGGGCGATCTGGCGGGGAGGGGACAGATGATCTATCTTCTTGATCATTGCCATATTTATTAAATAAGCATTAGAATATCGGTGGTGATTAAATATCAATAATTATAAAATGCCTTTCACTGCCTCTGTCTTCAGCACCATTTCATCCTTATTGGTTCCAGTCAAGACGGAGAAGATTGTTTATGGAAATGGATATGTTTCGTTGACCCACTGTTGCCATGATGCCATAGAACATAAAGCACATTTTATAAACTGAACATAAGGATGATCAGGATTATCTAAATTATAAGTTGTTATATTCCTCATGCTCAGATCTGCTGCCGGTCAGTGTTAGGAGCCTGGGAGTATGCCAGGTGGGGTGAGCCAGGCCAGTATGGGATTTAAAAGTTTTCCAGGTAAGTCACATGTGATCACTGAGCTCTTTGCTGTTCAAGCAGGTGCCTGGTAGGTACATCAGGGAGGGTGGAAGGGGAGGGGACAGTAGGACACCAGCACTTGTTTGAAGCCAGTCTATGTTACTGCCTCTTTTAGTCTAGATTCCATGTGGCTATGAACACTGGGAAGAGAACTGAGCTAGACTGATAGTGACAATAATGACACCAGTGTCGTCTTATTTAGCTCCATCTCTGTGCCACGTTAGTGTTCACCCTTCAGCGTTCTGAAGGTACTATTTCCATTTTACAGATGAGAAGAACTGAGTCCTCATAAGTGAAGTCACCTTTCCTACGTCATGCAGCTAGTAAGAGGTGGCACTGGGATTCAGAGTTCTCCCCAGCTACTTTCCCGTGCTTTTCTCACTAAACCTTGTTGCCTGAAGAGCCAGCCTGGGCTGTCTTGAATTTTCTGTTCACTGGTAGCTGTGTGACTTGTAGAAAGTCACATCAATCTCTGGACCTCAGCTACGTTTTCTGTATAATGGGGGTGACACTGATTGTCTGCTTTGGAGGAATGTTGAGAAGATTGAAGGAAGTAGGGTGCATGGCAGTGTTTAGGAAAGTATTGTGGGTTCAGGATCAGATGGGATCATTCTCACTGCTTGTCTTCCATACTGACTGCTGAACTTCCTGGGTCGTGGGCTGGGAACACTGAGCATTCTTCACAGGAGCCAAGCTATTGGAGCCCGGGCTTTGGAGGTCTGCTTGTGTCAGCCTTGTGAGCCTGCTGAGCTCCTCTGGAGGCTGACACAGTGATGGAGAAGCAAGTGGGGTGTGGTCTCAAGCATGGCTGAGCAAGGGGTGGTGGAGAGTGGCTCTGTTGTGATGGGAACTGAGGGCACTTAAGCTCTCCATGGCTTTTAGGGGAATTGTGGCCTTTGTGGTTCTACTGTCTTTCATTTTAAGAAATTTCTGACTTCTTTTTATGTTGAACTCAGTGGGCAAGTGAGTAAACAAACTTTCCCATCTCTTGGTCTGTCTCCATCATTTGCTCAGGAGGGGGATGGAGGAAGCTGATAATAGGAGCAGGAGCAGGAAGGACATCCATGCAAACCAGGATGCAGGAGGGAAAAAGAAGCTTTCATCTTTGTTAAGGGTGACTTGGGACAATAATAACAATGAAGACCATAATAATAATAATAATAATATTTATACTTGCTGTGTTCTTACAATGATACATGTACTTTGTAAGCAATTTAGGTGCATTACTTATTTAATTTTTTTTGTTTTTGCGGTACGCGGGCCTCTCACTGTTGTGGCCTCTCCTGTTGTGGAGCACAGGCTCCGGATGCGCAGGCTCAGCGGCCATGGCTCACGGGCCCAGCCGCTCCACGGCATGTGGGATCTTCCCGGACCGGGGCACGAACCCGTGTCCCCTGCATCGGCAGGCGGACTCTCAACCACTGCGCCACCAGGGAAGCCCCTTATTTAATTTTTAAATAACCTTACGAACTGAATACTATTTTATGATCACTTTTATAGATGAATGAAATGAGACATGCAGAGGTGAAAGAAATTGCCCCAAAGTGCCTCCTCTTAGGTGAGGAGTTAGCCTCACTCTTAATAAATATTCTCTGCCATCTCTTTGCAGTAGGTAAATTAGAGAACAGAAGAATTACCTTATTTCAGGATAGGAGATTCATGTTGCTCAGTTTCTTATTATCCAGGCCAACAGAGGGGAGCCAACGATTCCCCTAGTAATTTATGTTAGCTCTGGTATGCATTTTGAGGTTCCTTTTGGTGATAAGTTTGGAATCAGGAGTACAGTATGTGGGGAAGCCCAGTTACTGAGCCAAAACACATTTATTCTCAATAATTGCATTATTTGAACATCATTCCAAAGAGTCTCTCTCCCTTTCCGCCTTGGCAATCTCTTAGAAGTCATGACTTCCTACCAGCTTTTGTCCACTTGTCTCTTTCAGGACCATGGACAGGGGCCTGGGTGTTGGTGTGGGCGAGCGTTTTAGTTAAGCTATACCCATGTTCTTGGTTCAGTTTCTTTTCCACGGGACGTTTTTCTAAGCCTTATAGGAAGTCACACTAGCATTTTCTGAGTACACACATGCTAACATCAGAGTGTACAGCGCTTTAAACAGTTTCCAGGGATAATCTGCCAAGTGGGTACTGGGCCGCCTTCTGCTTTTTCTGGCTTTATTGGGACTTGATGGGCTGATCCTTTGCCTTACACTGTGGCCCGCCTGCCTGAGAGTTTGGTCCTTCAGTGTGGTTGGTTCTAAAATCAAAGAAAGAAATAAGCATGTACCCATTCTTCAGTATCATGGGTGGAGATAATGCACATTCATCGAGTGCTTGTTGTAAACGAGGCTATGCCTTGAGTACTCTGCGCGTTTCATTTTACATAATCCCCACAACCACGACAGTCCTAGGCGATGTGGATATCTATCGCGGTTTTATAGATGAAGAAAACGAGACACAAGGAGACTAATTTACTTGAGATAACCCAGCTGGGTCGTAAACAGTGGGGTAGAGTCCATACTCTGACCCTTGGGGTCATCTTGTGTGTACTCCTCTGGGGTCCTCAGAATAGAAGGGCAGGGATAGCCTTTTCTGGGCAGAAATAGAGGAGATGTGGTTGTATTTGACGATAGGACTGATGCTCAGTCCCTTGTTCTGCTAATGATCCGAGCTTGTCCAGACAGGAGGAGGGCAGTGACACTCCAGAAGCCAGGGATGGCAGGTGAAGTTGCCTTAGGAGTCATAAGGTGTGGGCCCAGAAGCTAGGATGCGTGTGCCGTGCGGAAGGGTTAATAAGCGCCACCAGTCGGGATCATTTTGCTGCAACATCTGTTGCTAACCCACTGCTGGGAGAGGGCATGTCAACCCTGATACTTCCTGGAGTAACTTTTAAAACTGAAAACATTCGCATGTTGCAGTGAGGACTGGTGTCCTGTTGGTTGGCTGACATAAATCCCAGTTTCTGCTGTTTCCCCACTGGTGTGTTTGCATTTGTGTCAGGCATACTGGGAAGGGATGACCCTTATGGATGGAGGGCCAGCTCGCTTTGGTGTCAACTGGTCTCATTAATAACCACAGAATTGCAATATCATTACTAGATGGAACCTCAGATCCTTCTAGAAAACTCATTTTTATACAGCAGAGGAAGCTGAGTCCCAGAGTGGGAAGGCAGGACTGAAAGTCAGTGTCTGACCCCCTAATCCGATGCTCTCTCCATGACTATGCTGTCAAACCTGCAAACGTGATTAATATCAATAACAAAATATTATCAGTGGTATTAATATTATCAATAAAGCTTCCACCAAGGGTTAAGCATTGGACTGTATGCTTTGAAGTTTGTCAAGATAAAGAAAGCAGTGGTCCTTCTGTCAAAGAGGGGATTGAAAATTTGGGGTTTGAGATACTGGGGAAAAAAAAAGATATCACCGTTACCATCACCACCATCACCATCCAAGAAACCTATTTTGAGCACTTATTATGTGCCAGGCACTATGCTGTGTGCTTTATTTATACTGTGTCTTAATTTAAAACTCATGGCAAACCTATTATTAACCATGGTTACAGATTGGGTTCAGAGGTGTTAAGTAACTATTACAAAACCTTTCATTATGAAGCTCCACATGGGAGATGCAGTTAATCAGGTACAATAGATGCTTAGAAAAAAACAGAACAGTGAAGAGGATTCACAGAGAAGGTGAGACTTACAGGGGACTTGAGCTAAGCTGCAAAGATTGATTAGGATGGTGAAAATGAAGAGGATGGGCAGGACCCTCTAGAGAGTGAGGAGTGCCTGAATGGTTTTTGGAGTGAAGAAGGGGACGGTAGACCGGGGAACAATGTGTAGAATGGTCTGAGGAATTAATGAATGACCTTCTAGTCGCTACTGAGCACATTCCCTGTTCCAGGCCCCATGCAAGTGCAAGGTGGCCCTGGGCATACAGAGGTGAGAGACACAGACCTTGCACTAAAGAATGGGGGAGAAGACCCTGAAATAAGACAACCATCGTCCTGATGATAAGGGCTGGACAAGGGGCAAAGTGAAGGGATCGTGTGAGTTCTGAGGAATGGCGTCAACCTGGGTCCTCGATGGCTTGCTAAGGGTTTGGGCTTTATATTAAAAGCCAGAGGTAGCCAGGGAAGGATTCTGAGTTAGGGGGTGACCTGGGCAGGTCATCCATTTGGGGAGACGGTGCTCATCCTGTGGAGGTTGGCCTGGAGACTGTGGGGCAGTGCAGGGAACACAAAGTCCCAACTGGTAATTGGCCTTGAAGGTCATCCTCTCTCCTTGTCTGCCTATTCCCTGCCTGTGAGCAGAACAGGGGAAACTTCTCTTAGTGCCACTCCCTGGCATGCTGAGCTGCCAGAGCTGCAGCCTGAAGCCCAGAGCTCCCCACAGCCGGATCTAGAGGCCAGCAGGGGATATCACTCCCCACAAAGGCTGCTTCCCCTCTGCGGCTGAGCCGGGGGGGTGAGCATTTAGTGTGCCAGCCATCGTGCCCTCCTCAAGTCCCAGTGCTGAGGCTGGGCGGCTGCCAAAGGGCGGGCTTCCGGGAGACCAGGCTCACTGTGGGGGCAAGGAGGGGAGGGACGCAGCTGGTGCCAAGAGAAATATTAACTTGACATTTAGCAAAAGAGTGAATCCATTTACCGCGCTGCACCAGTGAGGTGTTTGCCTCCTGAGTCACCTTCTGTTTTCCTATTGTCTTTCCTCCTCAGTGGTCTGACCCAGCTAAGGTCTTGGCAGTTTAAGTCAGCATGATAATGAAGGAAAGGCTTCTGGCCTGTTCAGAGTTAATATCTCTCTCTCCTTGTCTCTCTGTCTCTGTCACACACACACACACACACACACACACACACACACACACACACACGATCACCAGGGCTATAGTGATTTGTTCAGAAATCTGCCTCTCCCTGGCTCCTTCTTTGATAACCCTAAATTTGCAGCTTCAGCACAGACAACTTGGACACTTTGAAATGCTTCCACTTTGGCCTGGCTTTTCAGCTACTAACGAAACCCATTTCCAGGCAGGATGGAGCATTGATTGAACTCTTGCTGTGTACCTTCAGGAAAGCTAAGAACATGACAAAAATCACCTACATAGCCACGCGAGGATTTTAGTATTTACAGGGCTTTTGCCCTTTTATCATCTCCCAGTGGCTTGGTGAGATGGGCAGGATGGGTGCCATTCTCGCTGCAGAAACTAAGACCTGGATGCTTACAATGTGCCGGACTCGGTACTGGGTTCTTTTATTGCATTGCTTCATTTAATTGTCACCAGGACCCAGTGGGGTGGGTCTAGTTGTCCTATTTAATAGATGAGGAAACTGGAAGAGTTTGAGAATTTTCTAAGCTGGGCAGTCCAGAGCTAGGAAGGATGCCGTATCTACCTGACTCTGAAGCTGCCATCCCACTCCTGCAGGGAGCATGGATCAGTCTGGAGAAGAGTGGGCAGTGTCCTGGGCGCCATGCTCTCTGGTCCCATCCACTCTGGTAGCCTGCGGTGGTGCGTGGTGAGTCCAGGTGTTAGGAGGAAGAAACATTCCTTTTGCTTCGGTGCCCACCCTGCCCCCAGAATCCCCAGAGAAGATACTGCTTCTTATCCTCTTGTCTTGCTGAAACTGGATCATGGCAAGCATCTGAATATCTACCTCAGGACCAGTCAGAAGCTCATAGAATGTTCTCTCCAGAAATTGCCTCCAGTTCTTACCCATGACAGCTGTAGGCCAGTGGGTGGTTCTGCTGCTTTGAGCCCAGTCTCAACTCTGGAACACTCCTACCCCTGAATCCCCGTGCCCCTCACTCTACAGCATGAGTGAAATCCCACAGGCCTGACATGACACCTGACCTCTAAGGTTTACAGTGATATGTGTGGCAGAAGAGGGAAGTAGGGAAAAAAATATCTATCTATCTATCTATCTATATATTTGCTACCTTACGCAACTTTTCTTCAGTCCCTAAGTTATCACTCTTAGCTCTCCAGAGCTATCTACACATCCACATTACTCCTCTCACAGCTTAGCAGGTACACGAGAAAGCTCTTGCTGCAAAATGATGTTACTAAAAAGTGATGGCCCTGAGCGCAGTTAGGGAGGGTAGAAGAAGCAAACCCACACATCCGGGGCAAAGTGCTGTTCTTTTGGACCCATCCTGGGCCCGTATCCAAACGGGTTCCCACGTTGGTAGGGTAATGGAAAGGCCAGAGCTTACCATTGACAAAGGCTTTGTTCGTTCGAGTCTCTTCCCACCTCGGACCCATTCTTCCAAGCTCGTCGGCATCCTGCCAGGGAGTTCCACTTGTCACTAAAGGGAAAATCAAACTCCTGGGAGCTTTGGTTTCCAAATGAGAGGACCCGTCACTTCTGTGAAGTGCCAGCCCGTTCTCAGTAGGCACACTAGCCTCAGACCCTTTGCCCTCCATCAGAGGTTGATGGGAGCCCAGTGGTCTGCTGATCTGAGTTTGGTTCAGCCAGTTACTTGGTCCTGGCTGTCCTACTGCTGGTGGAGAACTTGTATTTTCGTCCAGTGCGATGGCTGCCAAATATGGTTGTTTATTAGAACTATCTAGGGGTGGTTACTACTATGCAGATTCCTGGGAACTGCTCTACATTGAGTAAATTAGAATTTCTGGAGTCTGTGTATACTTTTAACATCTCAGTCCTCCTTCCAGTGTTTGGGAACAATGATCTCATTTATCTGTTGGCTCCCAGGCAGGGGGAGATTGGCAGTGAGATATCCTCCCAGTGCTCACTCCCTCTCTCACCCTGACAACTTTGATTCTGCTTTTGAGGAGCAGGGCTCTATTCGAAAGCTCAAGGTGACTCTCTTCTGGCCCAGCTTCTCTTTCCAAAGCACAGGTGGTAGTTCCGTATGGCATTTCTGGGATACTCAGGACAAAGACGAGAAACCTTTGGATTCAAATAAACACACCTGTGCCACATCCCCGGTGAGCTGCACAGTGTTCTGTATCCCCTTGTTACCTCTGGTGATGATTTCATGATGAACTTGGAGCACAGACTTGAAGGGCTGGAATTCAAGAGTTGCTAAGTAGATAACAACGTACTAAAGTGTCCCAAGACTGTAAAGTGATAACCATTGTGGAGAGACATTTAATGACCACCAGATAACCACGGATTCTCCCAAGGCCTCTTGCAGTTGGGTGCACTATGGACAGAAATGACATGTGTCTCTTCCAGCCTGAGTCAGTGAAAAGCCCCCACCTGCTTCCCTGTGCTCACTGTTACCCTCTCGTGGCGATCGCAGAAGCTGTGTGTGGAGATGGTAGAATCCCATGATGAAACCAGCCTGGATTCCTAGTCATCTCTTTAAAGAAGCTACCTCGGAGAGCCACCAGACCCAAAGCGACTTTGCATGAGTGAGAAATAAATGATGAAAAGTTAAGTTTTTGGAAGTTTAGAGTTTCTTTGTTACTGCAGCGTAACCTTACCTATCCTGATTAATGGGCTTCATATCATCTGCAAGCCGACTTCCCTCGTGCATGAAGCTACTAGTTCTCAGTATTGGTAGGCTCCTTCTCCTCCTAAAGACTGAATGGAACCAGAACTTTCTAGGAACCCTTTCAAGCTGCAGTAGTGATTTACTGAAGCAGAAAGAAGATGGTTATTCTGAGCCACAGAAGGAAAAAACAAACTTAGGACTGTTGTCTTCCTCCCAAAAAGGAATTAAAAATACAGGCATATGGACAGGGGCAGAAAAAAACAACACTGCCTGATCTGGTGTGGACGTGTTCTTTGAAAGTATTAATTGTGCACTCATGATGTTTAAAAATATTAATTTAAATGCACACAGCTTGTAAGTCTCTTCTTATTCTTTCTGCTGGATGACTTGGGACAAAGCTACCTGAGAATTAATTAATGAGTAACTAGCTATGGCATGTGGGTGACAATATCCTTAGAACTTGGGCTTCTCTGAGCTGCTTTTCTACCTGTGGGAGAAGAGGTTTTCTATTCAGGGGAATTTTACCGTGTAGCAGAATTACCTAATCTGATCTTTTCTCCTCTGACAAGGGCAAAAGTCACTTATTTAGGAATGGATACTCATGTGGTATTCTTGGAGCTGTGTGTAAGAGGCTTACCTGGCATATATGATAGAATGATTAGTGTAAGGTACTCAAGAAGAGGTCTTTTGTGCATCATAATATCAGAATGGTCTTCTTTCCATTGTGATCCATCGCAAAGCAAAAATTTCCACTGTGAGTAATGCATCTCTTTACCTTAAAGATATATCATCCCCGGAAGTGATTTGATTAGCTCTAAATGCCTTCCTAGGGAGAGCAAAGTAGTAAGTCATTAACAGCATAAATATGAAATTTCTTTAGAAAAATCCCTAAGAGAATGGACACAGTCAGATCCATTTTTCTCTTCAAATATTTTCTCAGGCCGTTTCTCTCTCTTTTCTCCCTCTGGGACCCCTATAATGTAAACGTTAGTGCACTTGATGGTATTGCAGAGGTCTCTTGAACTGTCCTCATTTCTTGTCGTTCTTTTTTCTGCTTAGCAGCAGTGATTTCCACTACTCTGTCTTCCAGCTCACTGATCCATTCTTCTGTATCATTTAGTCTGCTGTTGATTCCTTCTAGTGTACTTTTCATTTCAGTTATTGTATTCTTCATCTCTGTTTGGTTGTTCTTTATATTTTCTAACTCTGCTGAAAACCTCTGACTTCTCGCTCTGTGCATCCATTCTCCTCTCGAGTTCTTTGATCATCTTTACAGTCGTTGCTGGGAACTCTTTCTCAGGTAGATTGCCTGTCTCCGCTTCACTTAGTTCTTTCTCTGGGGTTTCATCTTGTTCCTTCATCTGGAACATGTTGCTGTGCCACCTCATTTTGTCTGAGTTGCTATCTGTATTTTCATCTATGTGGTAGGTTAGTTACATTTCTCGACCTTGGAGAAGTGGTCCTCCGTAGGAGGCGTCCTGTGCATCGTAGCAGTGCACTCCCCTCTCATCACCCAAGCTGTGTGCTCTAGGGGTTCCTCCTAAGAGGGCTGCATGGGTCCTTCTCTTATGGCAAGCTACGTGGTTGGTCTTGTTGGCTTGGTTGGCCCCTAGTTTGGTTGGTCGTCAGGTCCTGCCTTGTGCGGAGGCTGCTGGCTGCTGCAGTGGTGCCTGGTCACAAGGTGGCTGGTTGCTGGATCCTAGGGGGCCCCGGGGCTAGTGCTCGCTCACTGGTGGGCAGACTTAGGGTCCCGAAGACTCTGGGGCTGCTGCCCACCCACTGGCAGGAGAAACCAGGTCCTGGGGTTAGTACCGGACGACTGTCAGGCACAGCTGGTTCCTGGAGTCTGGCCGCAGGGCCCAGGGATCCCAGAGCTGGTGTCAGATCACTGCCAGGTGGGGGGCGGGAGGGTTCATGTCACAGTTGGCTATGGGGTTCGGGGTGTCCCGAAGGTTACATTGACCTGCTAGTGGGTAGGGCCAGAGCCCAGCTGGTCCCAGAGTGGGGTCTGGCCTGTGTGGCGGGATTGTAGTTTTCTTGCTTCTGGAGTCAGCCCCCTGATGGGTGAGGTTGGTCTAGTTGCTTGTGCAAGGTTCCTGGTAAGAGAGGCCCGTTCCTGTCCCCTGGTGGGTGGAGCTGGGTCTTGGCCCTCTGGTGGGCTGGGCCATGTCTAGGGGCGTGTCCAGAGGCAGCTGTGGGCTCTTTTGTCTTTAGGCAGCCTGTCTGCTGATAGGTGAGGCAGTGTCCTCACCCAATTAGTTGTGTGGCCTGAGGTGTCCCAGCACTGGTGCCTACAGGTTGTTGGGCAGGGCCAGGTCTTGGAGCTAATGAGCTAATGGCATCACCAGCTTCTGGAGTAGAGGGAGCTCCCAAATATGGTCGTTGCCAGTGTCTGTGTCCCCAGAGTGACCTGCACAGCCCCCCACCCCACCCCACGACTCTCCAAAGCCAGCAGGTAGGTCTGGCTCAGGCTTTTGCCCTGGGTCGCAGTGCCCATGAGGTTTTTTTTTTTTTTTTTTTTTTTTTTTTTGCGATACGCAGGCCTGTCACTGTTGTAGCCTCTCCCGTTGCGGAGCACAGGCTCCGGACATGCAGGCTCAGTGGCCATGGCTCACGGGCCCAGCCGCTCCGCGGCATGTGGGATCTTCCCGGACTGGGGCACGGACTCTCAACCACTGCGCCACCAGGGAAGCCCCCCATGAGGTTTTTGTGCGTACCCTTTAAGAGTGAAGTTTCTATTTCCTCCAGTCCTGCGGGGCTCCTGCTGACCTTCAAAGCCAGATGCTCTGGGGGCTCATCTTCCCAGTGCCGGAACCCCCGGGCTGGGGGGCCCGATGTGGGGCTCAGAACTCTCACTCCTGTGGGAAAATCTCTGCACTATAATCATTCTCCAGTTGGTGGGTCACTCACGGGGGAGTATGGGATTTGATTACATTGTGAGTTCACCCCTCCTACCCATCTTGTGGTTCTTTCTTTAGGTCTTTAGTTGTGGAAGATCTTTTCTGGTAAGTTCCAGTCTTCTTCCTTGATGGTTGTTCTGCAAATGGTTGCGATTTTGCTGTGCTTGTGAGAGACTGTGAGCTCAGTCTAACTGGCCGCTCTCCCATCAGGTCCGTTTTTATGGAGGATGTGAAATCACGAGGTGAGCTGCTTAAGGACAGAATGTGGCAGCGTGAGCAGGATGCTGCAGTGAAGGGCCCAGGCAGCCTGAGAGCTCTGACCTTGGACAGTGAAGTGCGTTTGGGCAGTGAGAGGTCCAGATTTGTTCAGGGTAGGCCATGGGTGCCTGCCTTGGTTTGTCATAAAGGTCCTGTGGGGTCGGGGTTTTTTTACGTTAAACACAGGCCTCCCAAATGTTTTAGAGCTGTGTTCAGGTATTTTCCTGTAACTCTCAGGCTGGAGTCACATCATATCCTATATTGGTCAAATGATCTGTCTGCTATTCTCAGATGTAGTGGGGTTGACAGGTAAGAAGGAGAGAGAAGTGAGGCAGGGTCCAAATCAGAAAGTGCTTACCTTTGTGGATGCTGGCCTGGCGAGTGGCTGGGAGGAAGGCAGGAGTGGGTAGGCCTGCCAAGGCTCTGACATTGGTATGTCGAGAAGGGTTTGGCCCAGTGACACAGAGTGCCACCAGAAATTCACCAGAACTCCTCCTTCCTTCTGTTCCTTCAAGTTTGCCTGGGGTCCAGGCATCAGCTTTAGAGTTCAAAGCCACAGACAAATTCAGTTCTTAGGGAACTGTTCCCTTCCTTTCTTACAGAAATACCTTCATTAAGTTTGGGGGATACCACCTCCCTTTTGAAGGCATCTCATATCCAAATTAATCCCACTATTTCTTGTGTCTCCACTGTGTTGACATCTACTTTCCCACGGCACTTACCAGACTGTATTTCTTTTGGGCCAGTTAGAAGCTCCTTCTCTGGAATTCCCCTTGGGGGTCTCTGCCATTTTGTTTAGGAAAAATGTGTTGACGAGTCTCTTGAGAACAAGGGGTGAGACCTCAAGGAGAATGTCCAGCTAACAAAAGATGCCATCAACTGCCTTTCGCAGAGTGTGGATTCTGTTACCTGGAGGATCTTTTTTTGTTTGGTGAGCACCAGAATTAGTTGAGTACGACAGTTTGCCTGTAGATCAGGGCAGGGCTGAATTGTCCTGCATCAAAGAGGCTGTGTCAGTCAGGTTAGGCCATGCTACGCTACAGTAACAAACAGGCCTGGCAGTGGCATCACACAAGAAAGGTTTATTTCCTGCTTCTTACATGTATAATATCAATCACAGAGGAGGGTGGGGAGGAGAGGGGGAGGCTCTTCATTAAAGTCACTCAGTGAACCAAACTGAATGTAGCTCCAGCTTGGCATTTATGTCCCATATCATCCCAGCCTAAGGTCATGGCACACCTCCAGATGGAAAGCTTCTATCCAGAAATGGCACACATCGCTTTGCTTGTGACTCATTGGTCAGAGCAAACCACTGGCCGCACATAACTTCAAAGGAGACTGGAAGATATCCTACCAATTGCCCAGAAAGAGGAAAGAATTGCAATATTTGTAAATATCCCTAATGATGTCCATAGAGGTGAAGCTCAATCTAGTGGGAAGGTGAGGGTCAAGGGGCTTTTGGAGGGAGATTGAGGGACTTAGGCTTCTGAGGAGCATGTTTCTACCTTAGGGGCTGTGTGGGGAAGGGTCAGGGAAGGAATCCTTGGTTGAACCATGGCCTAGAAGGAACTGGGTAAACTCAACATCTCCTATTAGACCCACTTGTCATGAGGTACTGGATTTAAATCCCTTCACCTTACCTGTGAAGTCTTTGAATGTCTATGTTGTTCCCTAATGCCTGTGTCTGGGAGCATGGGGTGGAGGGCAGGGCAGGTGGGAAGGTCTCAAACAAGTGCCACATCCAGGTTGTAAGTCATTCAGGGCAGAACCAGAGGCTGTACACGTGGCACCAGGCACTGGATAAACCAGATGGCCGACATCTGAGTTAATGTACCTGTTATGTTTCCTCCTAGATCATAAATCCCTCAAGGTCAAGGACTGCTACCTATCTATATGCATGTCCCCTGCAGAGCACAGAACTACTCTGGATGCAGTAGGTGCTCAATTGCTTGAGGCTGGTTTGTGGGTGAATGAGTAAACAAGTGAGTGTGTTGCTGCCTCTCTTCCCTGTGCTCTGAAGCCATGCTGTGGCCCGGCAACCAGGGGACGATACGGGGCGGACCAAAAAAGGTCTTCACTCAGGGAGCAGCTCTCCTCACTCCACATCCAGCCTTAACTTCTAACCCTGTTAAAGGAACGAAGGCTCCCACTGCTCTTGAAGTGGGGTATAGAAAGCCTCCTCAACTATTCTCACCTGTGCCGATGGACATTTGGCTCCGGAGGGTGGCTCCACCTGTACGCCGAGAGGTGGATGGCAGTGTTGGGGCCCTGGACCAGGACACGGTTGGGGGATGGGAGGCAGCGAAGTGAGACACACGGGTGTTGAGGGTAATGGATGGGAGGCCATCGTTGAAATACCTTCCTTCACTTACCCACTCATTCATTCGTTACTCACCCCTTCATTCATTTATTTATGACGTCATTCATCCCCTCTGTCATCCTCATTGATAACATAGGCTAGTGCACACGGAGCTCCTGATTCAGTGCCTGGCACGTGATGAGTGCAGGTAAATGTATTTGCTCATTCAATCATCAGCGATGTTTTTAGAGTGTCTGTTTTGTACCAAGGATTCCACCAGACCCTGGGAAAAGAGCAGAGGACAAACAGACCAACAAAGGTCCCTTCTCTATGGAGCTTGCATTCACGTGGATAAATGGGGCTGTTATTATTCTGAAGTATTCATGATGTTCTGGGAATCCATAGAAATTGACAGTACGGTCTCATTTCTGAGGGAGATTAAAAACTAGTGGGAGGGACTTCCCTGGTGGCGCAGTGGTTAAGAATCTGCCTGCCAATGCAAGGGACACGGGTTTGATCCCTGGTCCGGGAAGATCCCCCATGCTGCGGAGCAACAAAGCCCGGGTGCCACAGCTACTGAGCCTGCACTCTAGTGCCCGCGTGCCACGACCGCTGAGCCCACGTTCTGCAACTGCTGAAGCTCGCACGCCTAGAGCCTGTGCTCCACAGCAAGAGAAGCCACAGCAATAAGCCCGCGCACTGCAACAAAGAGTAGTCCCTGATCGCCACAGCTAGAGAAAGCCGGTGCGCAACAACGAAGACCCAAGGCAGCCAAAAATAAATTATTGTTAAAAAAGTACTTTCCTTAAAAAAAAAAAAAAAACTGGGCTTCCCTGGTGGTGCAGTGGTTAAGAATCTGTCTGCCAATGCAGGGGACACGGGTTCAATCCCTGGTCCGGGACGATCCCACATGCCGCGGAGCAGCCAAGCCAGTGCACTACAACTACTGAGCCTGCGCTCTAGAGCCCGCGAGCCACAACTACTGAGCCCACGTGCCACAGCTACTGAAGCCCGTGCGCCTACAGCCCGTGCTGTACAGCAAGAGAAGCCACCGCAATGAGAAGACTGCACGCCACAACAAAGATCCAATGCAGCCAAAAATAAATAAATTATTAATTAAAAAAAATTAAAAATAAACCCCCAAACTAGTGGGAGACAAAACCACAGGCACGTGGAATATAAAACACAATGAGGCAGCCTGTGAGGGGCCCCAAGAGCTGTGTGGGCAGGGCTGTCAGACTCTGGGTGAGGGAGCGCTCTCCGTGGGCTTCACTGCAGGCTCGGCAGGGCAGAGAGGCAGGGAGGGCTCTGCTGGGGGTGGGACGGGGGGAGGGGTGAAGGGGGGTGGATTGTGACTGCAGACTGTTCTACCCTTTCCCAGCTTTGTGACTGTGGGCAAGTTACCTAACCTCTCTGAGCTCCTTTTTCTCCTCTATAAAACCTTATAAGGCTGGTGTGAGTTAATTTGTGAAGCTTTTGGAGCACTGCCAGATACGGAAAACCACTTTATACAGGCTTTTTTTTTTTTAATCAGTACATGAATAAAGTGGGGGGGGAGTGGGGGATCCATGTTGGAAGGTGTGGCTGACCATGCGGAAGAGAGCCCTGAGTAGTCCTGAAAGATGATGGCTAGACAAGAGCCCGCTCGGATGCCCTTCCCCAAGGAGTCATTTAGTTCCCTTCATTCATGTCCCTCTCCCTTCTCTGTCTTTTTCACACTTTCCTGGCTACGGTCAGTATCTAATTCACCTCTGGACCCCCAGTGCCTGGCACAGTGCTAGAAAGACAGATGGTATGTCAGAACTGTTCAGTGAACCAATGAATATCCTCTCATCAATGTCACTGGACTTCGCGTGGATTTATTCAGGAACCAACCTCTGTCTTCCAGGTCCCCAAACTCTCACATGGGGGCTTGAGGCTTGCAGCCTAGAAATCCTGGTATTTCTCAACTTCTCCATCTACAGAATGTCATCCCATCACTGACCTTTGGCTGTTGGTCTTTCTCTGAGCCTCCCCCAGGGCACAGAGGGGAGGCAGGTCTCCCCTCAGCAGGATACCCCTCGATTCATGGCAGGTGATAGGTGGGAGGTGGGGCCGGACTTGTGGGAGAGGAGGGGCATCCCCTCAGCTATTGCCACGTTATCCTTCGATAGTTCGTTTTCCTTTCTGTCCTCCTGAGGCCAGTAGTAGTAATAGTAACCGTCATCATCATCACTGTGACAGCGAATAGGGTGGAGTGTTCCCTCGTAACCAAGCACTCTTCTAAGTACCTGCCTTGAAGCAGACGTTCCCAGTGTCCCCCCCATATTCCCATGGCCGGTCCCAGAGGTCTCTTGAGGGTGGATTCTGAAGGTGGACTTCGTCTGCACAGGTGCCTCCCTGCATCTCCTGCCCGAGGGTGCTCTGTCTCCGTGAGAGCCAGGCCTGAAGTGCCAGCAGTGACCCGCTAGCAGTGATGGGTGGGTCAGTGGAGCAGATACCCCAACTCTCACCCTGAGTGGGACACCCGCCTTGGAGAGACCGTGGAGGGACTGAGCCCCGGTTGCCCATGGTGGGAATAATGGACTCATCAATGCGCCCTTCGCTGGTTTCCTCCCTTGTCTGTTTCACCTCCCTACACCTTACCTTGTTTCCCTGGATCATCTTCCAGATAAATTACTTGTACCAGGTGTTGGACTTCAGGGCTCCTTTTAGGAGGAATTCTGCTGAAGACTCTTATTATTATCCCTATTTTATATATGCAGTAAAAGAAGTAACTTGCCAAGGTGACACAGCCGGTAAGGGGTACAGCCAAAGGACTGAACCCGGCCCAGGTCCAGAGTCGCTGTCTCTAATGACCGTGCAGTCCCTCCTCTCCCTCCGACTGTGACTTTTAAGTCAGATGCTTCAGGCTGTTTGCTCCAAGTCTCGGGGCCCCCAAAGCTGACCAGAATTGCCCCTACATCCCTAGCTCGGTTTCCTTGAAAACAGTCTGAGCAGTAACGCTCCATCTGGTCCAGACAGAAGCCCTGTTCCCTCCTTTTTGTGTCAAGGAGCTGCCAGCCCCTTCCCCCCTTAGTGTTTGCTGGCAAGACACAGTAAAAGCGTTCCTCAATTAAAGGCACAGTGAAATGACACTTGAATTCTCTGGGGAACAATTCTGCTATGATGGATAAACATGTTAATTACTCAGAATTTAACCTCCAGCTGCTGCCTTTGCAGAGCCTTCTCCTCTCAGCCTGAGCCTGAGGCCTGGTGGGGTGGACTCTCTGGGAGCTCTTTCTGGCCCCAAAAACCTCCCCATCCCTGCACACAGCCAACACCCAGTAGACAGGAAGTGGAGAGATCCAGAGCATGGGCTCTGCATGCTAGATGGCTTGGGTTCGAATCCCAGCTCTACCACTCATAACCCATGGATCCTTGAGCAAGTACTTCAGCCTTGCTGTGCCTCACTTTTCCTGTCTATAAAATGGGTTGCTGTGACGATGAACTACATTAACATTGGTAAAGGATTTAAGGACTTTGATGCTTCTGCACTGTGAAAGGAAGTGTTTGCTGTGAAGATAGCCGCTTCGGGGCCCAGCTCTCCTCCTGCAGGATTTGCTGGGTTCTTTTTTCTTTAACATCCTCACTACCTTGCTCCAATCTTAGTGAACTTGAAACTCACTTTTCCCTGAGCCTAATTTCACCCCTCCCAAAGGACAGTGGAGTGAGGCACATTTGCAGTCCTTTAGGATGTGAGTAGGCACTGACCATTTGTTTACTTGTATATTCAACATTTAAAGGGTGCCTACTAGGTGCCAGGCCCTACAGTAGAAGCTGGGGCTGCACCCTCCAGGCAGACGTGGCCCGTGACTGCACACAGCTTTCCTACAGAAAGGCGGAAGCACAGGGAAACGTGCTGCAGCCTGGAGTGATGCGTGGTATGACAGAGGCCCGAACATTCCCCCTGGTGGTATCCCCTGCAGCACCCCGGTGATGAGGGCAGCACACGGCAGTGCGGGTTTTGGAATCCAGTCGTAGATTCCAATACCCACTAAGCATCTTTGCCACGTGACCTCAAGCCACGCATTTAACCTTTCTACCTCTCAAGTTCCAGCTCAAAAATGGGGACAGTAATAGGACTGAGCTGATAGGCTTGTGAAAATTCAGACAGAATCTTAAGCCCAGTCCCTGAGAAAGCACTTAGTAAGTGTCAGCCAGTATGATGACGCTGATATTGCTAAGGATAACCTCTCTAAGTGGGAGTGTCCTCGCCTAAAAATAGCACCTCCCTCACTGAGCTTATGACAATGAAATGAGAAGATGGGTACAAAACATTTAGCACTTTCTGGGTGCAAAACACTGCCTGGTGACTTTTACTCAGGGCTTTTTTTGGCCAGTGCCCCTCCTCTCTCGGCTCCTACCTCACCTGGGGGCCTGGGGGAGCCCCACCTTCCCGTGGGAGCCCCAGTTGGGCTTCAGATTCCGCACAGAGCAGGGCAAGGAGACTTCAGCCTTCAGGTTGCCTTGTGAGGAATCATAAACTTCCGGGCTCCCCGGGCTGGAAATGGCTTCCTGCTGATGGGATCATTAGGAGTGCCAGCCAGATCTGATCTCTGCACTCGGAGGTTTATTAATATCGCCTCGAATTTATCTTCCCTGATGGGGAAATTTTGTCAGCATCTGATAAAAGCGAAATAGCGGCCCTGTGCCAACAAGCGCCCTTTCTCTGTCATCAGCTGTTCGCAGAAAGCTAGTGCAGCAGCCTGCGATGGGGCTAATGAAAACGTAGGTGGGGAAGAGAAAGGAGTTTTGTATCTTCAGTGGGGAACTTGGCCTTCACAGCTCCTCCAGGGGTCCCCTCCCCATACTGGGCTGTGAAAGTCCATTTCAGAGCTGTATTTCCCTCCAGTACCCATCTGGACACCACACTCCCGGTGAAACCATACTTGTCCCCTCTGAACACTTCCGTGCATCCTGCTTACCTTCCAGTCTAGGATGCCACTATAAAAGAATATCAGTGAGTGGGGCTGGCTGCAGACGAGAGGAGAAAACGACATCTTGGAGGAGTGTAATAGGGCTTCAGCAAGAAGGATGCCGGGTTGAACTGCCGAGAAAGTGGGGCCCTTAGCTTGTGTTAGCTTAGTCAGATGGGATATATCTAAGCGGGAAGACCCTCTAGGGCAGAGGAATCAGGTCGTGATTCCAAGGCAGTCTTGAGTTGTCCAGCTGACGACCTGGCAGTGGGAAGCCTGAGGTGGTAGGGAGTGTCTGGGGAGGCTGAACTGATGTGTGGTGCTGAGTGGAGGAGCAAAGTGCTTTGGAAGCTTCTAGCTCAGAGGCATCCTTGGTCCATTATAAAATGTCCAATGCCCTCATTTTACTAATGAGGGCAGGAAGCCCAGAGAGGGCAAGCTGTGTGTCCAGGATCACACAGTAAGTCATTGGTGGCAGGGCTAGAATTAGAATAGGTATCTGGCTTCCCTGTCGAACAGTTTTTCCATCAGACTGTATTCGTACCTTTCTTCCATATTTGGGTAAATTTAATTGAACCTTTCTAGCTGCCGAGCACCTGTTAAGCAGGGGAATGTTCTTCGTTGACCTTCACAACAACCTTGAGAAAAAGATGCTCTTGGTGCCTTCTTTTGACACTTGACATCATGGGGCTGGGAGAGCGTAAATGACTTGACTAAAGCCGCAGGCTAGTAAGTGGTGGATTCAGGGCTCCAACCTAGCCAACTGGCTCCAGAGCATTGCTTATAATCAGCAGTCCAAACCAGTGCCTCTCGAAGTGGGATGCCTAGAGGAGCAGTGTCAACCTGGGAACTTATTAGAGGTGCAAATTCCTGAATCAAGAAACTCTGGGGGTGGGACTGGCCATCTGTGTTTGAGTACGTTTGAGTTGGTCTAAACTATTTAAGTCATAAATCTTCCCACTTTTAGAGTGAGTCTTCCTTCCCGTGCTCTGTGTTAAACCAAATTGCTGACTTCTCACACCTGAGGAAATTTACAAGGTAGCTGCCACTTCTCAGCAGCCCAGCTTCTGGTGGCCTCTTTTAACAGTGGAATTATTCCAGAGTCTTGGGTTTGGCATAGGTTTTCCGGCACCCAGAGGGGTTAAGTGTGCCTCTGAGCTTGAAGACAGCAAAACTGTTATTGCTGAACCTTCTGTTGGCCAGAGGGGATTCTGAGAGTCCCGTCTGATTTCATGTGAACTTGGACAATCTGGTCTAGTCAAGTGGAAAATTAGCACACTGGAAAGGAATGGGATACAATTTGAGACCAAATGTTCAATGCAACCAGGGTGCTGCCAGACTTCTGAGCACAGATCTTCTGAAGCCATTAGGAATCCCACACTGGAGATGTTCTCTTCTTGTTTCAACAGGACACTGATCTTGCACCCACCAAATGCCAGGCATTGTGCTTAGGACTGGGAATAGAAAGATGAAAGGATGGTGGCCCCTGCCCACAGGGAACCCACAGTCTAGTGTGATTATCTAGTGGCAGGATTCTCTACTGGGGGAAGCACAATGGCTTTTAGTTGATGCGGTTGATGATGTCTAGTTAATAGAGTGTCATAAAAATAAATTCCCTGATCACCCCGTTGGTGATCATTGATACTGCTTACTGATGCACGCAGCACTTTTTTGGTGGTGTGGGATAAAAACACTGCAGTCCAGTGAAGGAGAGTCTGATGAAGACTTCATTATTTAATGAACCATGTCCTTGTAAACAGCTGTGGTATAAACTACCAGGACAATTATGCACGTTGGATTATGTCTGCAGTAAATTGATTCTACTTTATTTGATTAGGTTGGTTCTCCAAAGACAAATTCTTCCAAGTTGGGTCAGGGAAAAAAAGTCGCCACTCAGACTTTGCTTCTAACCTTGAATCTTTGAAATGCTTTTGCTCTCCAATCTTAAGAGGAAACACATGATGGCCACTCTGTTGTTATCAGCAAGAGAACCAAGAATAATTATGTGTTTGCAATAGCTATTGGCGTGCTCTGCACAAGACTCACACAGTCTTCTCTGGATGAGCGTGCCCGCAGGGGCAGTAAGAGACAGGCCAGAGACTGACTCCTTCGTGAGCCCCCAGAGCAGCCAGGCTTCAGCTCACCAGGCTGTTACCTTCCTCTGCATATAGTCAAACATAGGCCTGCAGGGCTTCCCTGGTGGCGCAGTGGTTGAGAGTCCGCCTGCCGATGCAGGGGACGCGGGTTCGTGCCCCGGTCCGGGAGGATCCCACATGTCGCGGAACGGCTAGGCCCGTGAGCCATGGCCGCTGAGCCTGCGTGTCCGGAGCCTGTGCTCCGCAACGGGAGAGGCCACAACAGTGAGAGGCCCGCGTACCGCAAAAAAAAAATATATATATAGGCTTGCAGATGGACATAATGAAAAGAAATGGGATCGACGTGAAATTCTTCCCCCAACCCCATTCTGCCATTTTCAGCATATTAGGCACTATCTAGTCCATGATGCATTAGTAGCTTGTGAAATCAAGTTAATGGGTCATCACTAACATCAGTAAAAAATGAAAAAGAGTAAAATAAAATATTATAGTGCCTCTCAATATATTACTCATAGTAAGAGTAAGTACTGCTTCATGAAACTGTATTTTGGTTTGTGTATATATGGGCATGGGTGTGTCTATGTGATGTGATGTGTTCTGAACCGTGCTGGAATTCCCACAGCCAGAGTCTCTGTAAGTGGAACAGGTGACTTCTGGCTGAAATTCATTTCCTATAACAAGAGGAGCCCAGAAAGGCTAGAAAATCACTTGTCCCAGATGTGGTCTCTAAGGTAGTGAAACCAATAGATGAATATTGGAATCATTAGTGGTTTTGGACTTGTTAAGACAGGGTACACCCAGTACACTTAGCCGTACTACATGCGATGCATTCTGATCTATTCCATTCCCATTTTATTTATAAAATGTTTGTCGAAACTCATTAGGTAGATCAATTTCATGACCCACCAATGGGTTACAATTAAAAAAACCCCACCAGATTAGTTTACATTCAAATTCCCTTTCAACCCCAAATACTGTAAAACCAATATCAATCACCACTATATTAGGGTGTAAAATTCTGTGTGTAGCCGACTCTTAAAGTTGTTTTTAACCTTCCTACTAGCACCGTGTGGAATGTTTCCTACCTTTATGTTTGCCTTTACTGGTGAGCCTTTTCCTTTCATAATTACCTTCTTCTGGTTGTGGCCTTTTCTTTTTTGCCTAGTCTGGTTGGTTGCTGGGCCCTGCCTTGTGAGGATGTTGCTGGCTGCTGGATCCTAGGGGCCCCGGGGCTAGTGCTGGCTGGCTGGGCAGAGTCAGGGTCCCGAAGACCCTGGGGCTGCTGCCCTTCCCCGGCAGGTGAAGCCAGGTCCTGGGATTAGTGCCGGCCTACTGGCAGGCAGAGCCGGGTCCGGGAGTCTGGCTGCAGGGTCCAGGGATCCTAGAGCTACTTTAAGATCATTCGGGGGGGTGGGTTGGGTTCCTGATATAGTTGGCTATGGGGTTTGGGGTGTCCGGAAGCTTTCATTGACCTGCTAGTGGGTAGGGCCAGGGCCCAGCTGGTCCCAGGGTGGGGTCTCGCCTGCTTTGTGGGGTTGTAGTTTTCTTGCTTCTGGAGTCAGCCCCCTGATGGGTGAGGCTGGTCTAGAGATTTGCGCAGGCTTACTGGTGGGTGGGGACGTGCCTGTCCCCTGGTGGGCTGGGCTGTCTAGGGGGGCGTGTCCAGAGGCAGGTGTGAGCACTTTAGTCTTTAGTCAGCCTGTCTGCTGATGGGTGGGGCTGTGTCCTCTCGCAGTAAGTTGTTTGGCCTGAGGTGCCCCAGCACTGGCACCTCCAGGCTGTTGGGTGGGGCAGGTCCCAGGTTTTGGCTAATGAGCTAATGGCACTGCCAGCGTGGGCTTCTGTGCTAGAAGGAGCTCTCAAGTATGGCTGCCGCCAGTGTCTACTCCCCAGGGTGAGCTGCAGCTGCCACTGCCTCTGCAGGGAGACTGTCAGGCCAGCAGATGGCCCAGGCTCCTAACAAAGAACTGCTTTTGTCCTGGGGCCCAGTGCACATGAAGGTTGCGTGCGCCCTTTAAGAGTGATGTCTTTATTTCCCCTAGTTCTGTGGGGCTCCTCAGTTAAGCCCCGCTGACCTTCAAAGCCAAATGCTCTGGGGGCTTGTCTTTCCGATGCAGGACCCCTCCCCCCGGACTGGGGAACCCAATGTGGGGCTCAGAACTCCCACTCCTGTGGGAGAACCTCTCCAGTTTGTGAGTTGGCCACCCAGGGGGTATGGGATTTGATTACGAGTCTGTTCCTGCTACCCATCTCGTTGTGATCCTTTCTTTATGTCTTTAGTTGTAGAAGATCAACTGAAAACCTTCTGTTACTAATCAGTCATTGGTTCACTTGCATGCTCATTCATTCCACTTATTACTTACTATGCACCAGGTACTGTGCTAGGCCATGGTGATATAAAGTTTGTAAAGCAGATCAGACATGGCTCCTGCCCTCAAAGAGTTTGTAGTCACAGGGACACCGAGTAGGTTTCCTGCTTGCCCTGAGTCCCCTAGGGGAGGAAGGACCCTTGAGCGTCGTCTTCAGCACATTCTCCTCGATGTTCCTGGGTGAACTATTTGGCCCTAAAGGCTTAGTCCAATAGCAGAGTTTAAGATGCTGCTGTTAATAAAAACTAAACTCAAAATGAACACATGTTAGAAAACAAAGGCTGGCTGTGGAGGCCCTGTCCCCTCTTGGTCCCTCTCAGATGTGTCAGGAACCCTGATTACTTGGGTACTGATTAATTTCCTATGTAGACCACTGATCCCGTGGACTGACTTGTAGGGACTAATAAAATAAGATGGTTCAGAGTTGGGAGCTAATCAGATTTCTTTTGTATAGACTCGCTTTATGCTAGGGTTTAAGGAGGGACTCTTGACTTGAGTCCTGGAAATGCTCTGTTTAAACATCTCCCAGACGGTTAGGGGCGAACTGGGCCCAGGAGGGTGGAGGGCACTGGATGTTCCTTAAGGCTCCCGGGTAATGAGAATCCCATCCTCAGATGTCCCTGTCAGTGTTGACCCTTGGGGGTGGCCACATGTCAGTTTAGAGTCATGTGCTAAATTTTTCATGATTATTTTATTGCCCTGCAAGACTGTATGCTCCTGGACAGGAGCAGCTCGCTGACTAGGTTCCATCACTCCGTGACTCCGAGTTGCTCATCCTTCATACATAAAATGGGAGCAAGCCCGCCCCCCACACCCCCACTAGCAGGCTTGAGGGGAAGGCTAAGTGACCACCTGGCCCTCAGGAAGGGCCGTTACCCTCTCCCTTCAGCCCCTGCCACCCCTCAGAAAGCCAGTACTTGGCACATGGCTTGTACCCCCGACCTGAGAGCTCCCTTTTCTCCCCAGTCCAGCCCTGGAAATACCACCATGTCATTAGACCTCCTGACAGCCTTCATCCATATTTCTCTTTTTCCTCTTTACCCTCATCACATGCTCTACCCCTCATTCCACTTTAGGCCAATCGGCCAGAATTACAGATACTTCCCCAAACCTGAGGGGCTGTTGGAGCTCACGGCTCCCTGCTTCTGCTTGTGGTTTACCCTCCGCCTGGGGGCTTCCCTCGCACTCCCTGTGGTCGGCTCACCCCAGCTCTCTGCACACTGAACACAATTGCCTCTTTCTGTGTTCTTCTGTAGTGAGTTTCTTCACTTGCTCAGTCACAACAGGGGCCGGCCCCGCGGGAGCTGTGCACATCTGAATTTGAGGGCTGAACCTAATTATGTCGTCGAGGTGGGATGCGAGTGGCTGGGTGGGATGCCATTCCCGCTAGTTGCCATACCATGGCTTGAGCGAGCCCCAGGAGACCCACGCACCCCAGGAATGTGTGAGATGGGCCCACTGCGACGGTCTCCTCCAGAGCAGGCCACAGTCAGGGAGGTAGCATGGCTTGGGGATTGAATAAGGCTCAGGCCTCTGAATGAGGCAAACAGAGTCCCGTCCCGTGGAATGCTGTGCTAGTTTATGTCTCTTACACTGAGGGCTACAAGACGAGGGAAGGCCATTCCCAGTGACTGGCCCGGTTAGGTAAGCCATTGGATTCTGTGACATTGAAGCTGGAAATGTTTGGCTGGATCACCTCTAGTCCAGCCTTCTCCCTTTACAGATGAACAGGCCAAGGTGCAGAGCTAGGGCGTGACTTGCCCAAGGTCGGGAGAGCTGTCACTGCTAGCATGTGGGGTGGCAGCTGCCTGGGCCGAGAGGAACGGGAGCCTGTTGCTACTTCTCCTTCCGCTAGTTGCCAACGTCTTTCCCCGGAGCCAGAGAGACAGGGAAGAAGGAGCATCCATTGCCATGGAAACCAGCCCACAGCATGAGCAGGCTGCTCTCCCCGCTCACTGTGCAGCTCCTTTAACAGGTGCTGATGCTGGTTCTGCTGCTGGGCCTTGCTAGGGGCGCTGGGACCAGTCACCGTATTTTCTAGGAGAGAAAGCTGGAGGATCACATCTCATATAAACGGGACAGGCTTAGCAAAGTGGGCCACAGTACACTGTGCCATTCTTTTTGCTTTCTTACACCAGCTTCTCCTCTGTCAGAGACTCCAAACAGGATTTAAGGATCTTTTTAGAAAGAGATCAGCCTTGAGCCTTGATCAGCTCACCCTGGGGAGTAGACACTGGCGGCAGCCATACTTGACAGCTCCTTCTAGCACAGAAGCCCACCCTGGCAGTTTGGCCTTCAGATGGCAGAGCTAAACTTTTGAACTACCAGCAGCTCCGCCTGGAAGGGCCTGTTTGTCAGACCTGCCAGAAGAAAATCTAAAATGAAGAGCTGGAGTTGGGGGAAAGAGAAAAAAGAAAAAAATTATTTTGCTTTCAGACATAGTTAAATCTCCTACATGAACCAGGAGTTAAATTGAGGCTTTAAAAATCGATAGGCATTCATGTTTGTGTGGGACCGAAGAGTTCAGGGGTTGGGAAGGGCCTTATTAGGTCATCTCATCCATCTCTCTGCCTCCAGGCCTATTCTAATCCCTCTTGTATATAAAACTCTGGAGAAGGTGACATCATGGGCTCCCACAGTAATTTGTTCCACTGTCTAACAATTCCGTCTTCCTTATAGCAGGGCCAAATTCCTCCCGCTGCCTCCAAAGCTTCTCTGTCTATGGTCCAATGCTGCTCAGAAGCAGCTGGGATTTTTATGAAATGAGTGTGGGCTTGGGCCTGTCGTCAATGTTCAAGTCTTGCCATTTCCACTCCAAGGTAAAATGACCTTGGACAAGCCGCTTAACTGTTCCAAGACTCAGTTTCTTAATTTAAAGAGGTCAGTGTGAAGGTTACAGGAAGTAGACATGCAAATATGCCTAACACGGCACCTGACATTTAGTGACGCTCAACCACGGGGCCGTGTTTGTTGGCCTGGGGGTGCCATGGTACGGCAATCTTTTGGATCAAGACCTCAGGTATTAACCTTTCAGTTGTTGGATCATAGGGTTGTTGCAGGGATGGGGAAGTGCAGCAGCAGGGGCAGCTGAGGGGACACTTCTTTTTTTTTTTTTCCTATACACGGGCCTCTCACTGTGGTGGCCTCTCCCGTTGCGGAGCACAGGCTCCGGATGCGCAGACTCAGCGGCCATGGCTCATGGGCCTAGCCGCTCCGCGACATGTGGGATCCTCCCGGACCGGGGCACGAACCCGTGTCCCCTGCATCGGCAGGCGGACTCTCAACCACTGCGCCACCAGGGAAGCCCTGAGGGGACACTCTTGGGGCTTGGCCATTGACTGTTTGCCAACTGGCACAAGAGGTTTCAGTATTTTAGAGGGCTGTTTGGTGGTACCAGTGCATCCTGTCTAAAGTATCAGCCCTGGTGGTGCCTTCAGAGATGCTAAGCAAATCCACGTCTTTGTGCCACTGGTACCACCCCCCACCCATGCCTTCACTGCCCTTTTGAATCCCACCCAAAAGAGCCAGCTCAAATTCAGCCTCATACATGACTTCGATTCAGCTCTAAGCCCATAAAACTCATGGCCTGCGTTCTTACTCCGGGAGGGAAGGAAGAGGAGGGAAGGTTGTGCGTGGCCAATTGAGCCCTTAGCTGAGTCAGGGGATCACAGAGCATTCAGCCTGAGAATCACAGATGAAGAAACTGGGCCAGAGAGGGTCAGGGGCTTGCCCCAGGCCATCCCAGTCATCAGGCACAGGTCTAGAACCCCGGTCTCCAGACCCATTGCCTAAGCTTCTTGTCCAGTACCCCATGAGTGAGGCTGTTCCTTCAGCCTGGAATGAGAACAGAGTCAGCCCCCACCCTGTGTAGCACCCTCCTACCCTAGCACATGCTTGCTGAGTCACTCGGAGGGGAGGCGGATAAGGGGAAAACACACACCTTTTTGGAGATGGCATGCAGCAGTTGGGAAAACTGAGGCCAGGCGGTAAGAGTGGGTGAGGTCTCCCATCCAGCTCCCGGCCCCCGTACTCACACAAAGGTTGGAGTGCTGGGGAAATTGAAAGCATTGGTGTCATTCTTACCCACCCGGGCAAGGGGGTGAGCTTTCAGCCACGTTCTGGGTGGGTGAAGTTTTCCTGTTGATTAGATACCTGCTTGGCTTAGCTTTTACAGAACCTGTTTCAAATGGAAATTCCTTAGACAGACTGGTTCTGCTGTCAGGGAAGTGCTGACCAGCCTCTGAAGCACCTGGATTACAGAAACATCTGGAGGGGGTTATTCAGGCTAAGAGGCTGTGAGATAAATGTGTTTGTGTGTGCATGTGTGTCTACAATCCCTTTTGCCGGCTGCAAATTCTGTCATTGCATCATGGAAAAAATGCTTCCGAAGGAAAGTAGCAGGTGCAAAGATGCTGATCTTGGAGCCATTGAGGAAACACAGTTTTGGTCACAAAAATGCTGTTTATGCACTGGGCTGGCACGTGATTGGCGCAGATGGGGAAGAGACTGTTGAGATGGCCAGGCTTCTCTGGGTGAGGGACACAGAGTGGCTCCTGGAACAGTAGGGGACGGAATAGGATAGGGAAGCGTGTCGCTTTGGAGCACACAGGGTTGGAGTTCAAATTCGGACTTTGCTGCCTTCCAACTGACTGGCCTTGGGCAATTCCACAACACTCGAGGCTGCTTTGTGGGTAGGGGCTCAGGGTAAATTCCAGGTTCCTTATCATGGGGCTTCCAAGGATAAACACAGCTGGGTACCTCAGGGGAAAATGACCCAGAGTTTTGAGCCTTTCAGCCTGAGTCAACTCAGGAAGAAGTATGTATGGTGGTGGAGAGACCTGCACATAAAGTGACCCCTTGGGCTGCCATTTTGGCCACATCTCAGGGTTAGGAAACGGCCAGCTGGTCTGCTTCATTTGCTGAGCGCTGACAAGGCAGCAGCCGGAATCATCTTCTTTGCTGGTATTTGGAACAGCTGCTGGGATTTAATAGTGTACTAAGAGGAATTACCTGGAATCACAGCAGGCATTAAGAAATGGGAGTGCATTTCTGTAAGCCCAGCTAATGTTTGAGAGAGAGAACAAGGTCTTTCCTTCCATGGGGGGTGAGACGTGAAAAGGGACTGCCCTGTGATCATGCTCTAAGCGTATATGAGCAGTGATTTCATTTGGGTGGTGCTTGGCATGGGACTCGGGCCAGACAGTGTGTGAAAAGGAATGACTGAATCTGGTTGGGGGACCTCCTTTTAGGTTAGTTGCTCAAGGAAGCTACCGTCTCTGGGCATCTAGGGAGTGACAACTGTCTTGGCCGGTACCTGAGGACAACTGTAGACAGCACAGCGCTCGGAGCCCATTTTCCTACTCATTCTTCCTGGTTTATGTGGCATCAGAATATCCCATTGGTGTCTTCTGTTTTAATTCCATTCCCCGGTATTTAGTTGGCACTCCCATGGGACATCACCCCGCTGGGTGTACCGCGCCTGTCTTCGAGTGGTTTAAAGTCTTTTGGGGAAATGTGATTAATGAACGTGCAAATATTAGACAACAATAAAAGACAGTATAAATTATGGTTATAAGTAGAATCTGAGCAGGATAGATATGTATAGGGCCGATGTAAATGTCCTTGGAGCTTAGGAGAGGGAGAAACTTCTGAAGTCTGGAAGAGACTGGCTTACACAACCAGAGGCCTGCCCAGCTGATTGGAAAGTGCACCTATTGCAGGGGGCCATGCCCCTTCTGCTGACTTGGAATTTGATGAACTTTGAGCCTGAGGCAGTAACAGAGCCTGGGTTTAATAGAAGGAAAGGGGTTCTGCCCCTTCCTTTTGCAAGCTGAGAGTTTCATCTGGCTTGAGGATTGCTTGGATTTGCCATACGTGTGCCATGGTGGCCTGGAGAGGTGGTCACATGACTCGGTACCCAAACTGGCTGCCGAGTGGCTTCCAGCTATGACTCTGCCTAATGAGATTGGATTCACAGTGTGTTGCAAATCATTGAATGTCAGTGAATGATGGCCATTCAGCTCTTGTGCATCTCCTCTGCCCTGCCCTGCCCTGTGTCGTGCTGAGCACCAACAGATCCCAAGCCGAGGGTGACACCCAGTCAGTCCAACCTCCTAGGTGTCTCTGTGGTCCATTTGCTCCTCACCTAGTTCAGGCCGCCATCACTTCTTGTGTTGACAGCTACAATCATGGCCTAAAAGTCTGCTGACATTCCCTCCTCGTTACCCCTCCCCATCCAATCTATTCTTCTAACAGTGGCCAGGGGACCTTTCTAAAAATGGTTTTCTAATCATGTTAATTCCCTTTTAGAAACTCTTCATTTGTCCCCGTTGTACTTAGAAGAAAATCCAGTCTCCTTATCACATGTTGTCTGCTCCTGAACTTTTCTCATTCTCCGTGTGCTTCTCATAATGTAATTTCAAAATAAAAACCAACTGGCCTCTACCCATGTGGATCCCTCTACTGGGAATGTCTCCCCTCTCCTCTTCCATCCCCCACCTTTTGCCTGGCTCCCTCCCGTTCATCCTTCATGAGCTTCATCCCTTACCAGCCCAGGTTGCCTGCTCCCATCCCATACCTCACGGCTTGCTGAACTTTGCCTTTGAGGCATCTCATGAATTGCCTTATGTTATCTGTGTAGTTTTTGTTTGCTTGTTTGACATTTAATGTCTGTTTTTCCCCTCCTTTCCTCTTTCCAACCCCTCACAAGGTCCCTGAGGGCAGGGACCCGACCCCCCCCCCCCCACCCCTCCCGCATCTTGCTGGCTACTGCTCAGGACCTAGCTCGTAGCCTGCAATTCGGCAGGATTCGACACATGCTTACAGAGGTGGTGGAGCCTTTGGGTTTCTAGAGCTTCCTCGTGGGCTCCCACCATGTGTCCTGTGGACCAGGGAACCACTGGAATTGAAATGAGCTCCACATGAGGCAACTCAGCCAGATGAGCTTTATGCCCAGGCGCAGAGCAGAAGGAACTACGTCGACTCATAAACCGGGCAAATTTATAGTGGAGATAGGTGGGAGAGAATAAATATGAATCCCCGTGATGTCAATTTATGGGCTGCTTTATAGATTGTAATCACCCATTTAGAGTTTACAGGCTATTAATTTTGTTTGCAGAGAGCCAGGACTCTTGGGGACAGAATTTATAGGGCTATGTGTGGTGTCAGACATGTGGACCCAGACCTTCAACCCCTGAAAGGTTTTGGAAAGAGAAGGATAAGCAGTCTTTGAGTGGTTGGGACTCAGGGCCCTTACCTCTAGCTCTCCTCCTGGCCATAACTTTTTAAACATTTAAAAACAATTTTGTTCACTGTTTTATTATTTTAATTTTACCTTAGTCTTCAGGGGCCCTCCTTCCTGCAAGCAAAGTGGCTACGGGGAATTTCGCGTTCAGCCCTTTGTAGAGAGGGCTTCCCTTCTGAGAGCTTGAGGAGAAGCAGTGGTGGGTTGGACGGAACTGGGTAGCATCCAGTTCTACCCCTCAGCGTGTGACCTTGAGCCCATTTTTGTTGTTAATTTTTTGAACTTCCTTTTCTTCCTCTGTAAGTTGTGACCACTGTCCCCAACCTCAAAGGGTGCTTGTAAAGGTAAGGGGAGATGAAACAGGAAAAGTACTTGGTACTCACAAAGAATTATAGGTAATAAAATGATAATGATGATTGTTGTTTTGAAGTAAGCCTGGTTCAGTGGGAACAAAGTATAAACTGAGTGTCAGGACAGTTGGTCCCAACTCTGTCACTGACATGCTGGGTGACCCTTGGGCAAATTAGCCTCTCTGACCCCAGATTCTGCATTAGTGAAATGAAAGATTTGATCATGTAAGTGATGCTGCTCAGAGTATGGTCTGTGGACCAGTATCACTTGGTGACTTGTTAGCAGTGGAGATTCTCAGGCTCCACCCCAGGCCCCCAACTCAGAATCCTGTGAGTAGGGCCCAACCATTTACATTTTAACAAGTTTTCCAGCTGGTTGGTGGGTGCAGTGAAGTCTGGGAAGCATTACTCTCTGGTAACTTCTGGCCCTAACACGCCACGTCCACAGCCCTAACATCACATTTGATGATGGCTTCCCACGAAGCAGTCACCCCTGGGGCCTTCCTCCTTGGGGTCTTGGACCAAGGTGGCTTTTGGCAAGAGGAGAACAGAGTGGAGTAGGAGAATGAGCGCAGGATTCTACCTCAAGACTCAGCTGGGATTTGAACCCAGGTTGCCTGATGCAGCATCTGTCTGTGGAGCCGCTACTTTGCTGCCTCCTCCTTGCCTAGTGACCTCGGCCACGTTATTTGTACTCTCTGGGCCCCATTTTCCTCGTCTGTAAATGGGGAGGACTGGGACCTGTTTTATAGGGCTGTTGTGGGGATTACATGAGTTGTGTGAGAAGAGTGCCTCTAGGGCCTGTCCCTCACCAGCACTGGGTATATTTGCTGCTCTTATTACCATTAGCCTCCTCCACCTCCACCCCTTCCTCATCACTGCTTCAAGAATGTAACTACATGGGGCTTCCCTGGTGGCGCAGCGGTTGAGAGTCCGCCTGCCGATGCAGGGTACACGGGTTCGTGCCCCGGTCCGGGAAGATCCCACATGCCGCGGAGCGGCTGGGCCCGTGAGCCATGGCCGCTGAGCCTGCGCGTCCGGAGCCTGTGCTCCGCAACGGGAGAGGCCACAACAGTGAGAGGCCCGTGTATGCAAAAAAAAAAAAAAAAAAAAAAAAAAAAAGAATGTAACTACGTAGGTCTTGGAGTAAAATGGAAGGTATGTGATTGGAACTCAAGTTTCCTAATTTGCTCTGTGACCTTGGGCAGGTCGTTTAAGCTTAGTAAAATGGCCTCATCTCTAAAATGGGAATGTTTATTTTTTCTGCTGGTATTTACTGTCTGTCAAGTGCTGACACTGGGCCAGGCCTGGGCATTGCAGCATGGGGCAGGCAGATGTGGTCCCTGCCTTCTCTCTGCCACTTTCTCTGAGCCCAGGGATCGTGGAAGGATTTGGTAAGATCATACACGAGAAAGCCTATCATGGTTGTTAATCATCATCGTTTTACCAGCACAGACGCAAAGCATGTCTCGGAGTTGAACAGTGTTGGCCGTTCTTGTGCTGATAGACCCATTAGAGAGAGGAGGAGGCCTTGCCTGGATAGCACTAGATACACTTGCTTCCCAGTAGCCTGACCAACTCCTGTACCCTGCACCTAGAGGGCTTCCCCTCCGTGTTTTGGGCAGTCATCGGAGGTATTCCTCCTACAGCTGATGCAGAGGTGAGCCAACGTCTGCTTTTACCAGGTCTTCTTTGAAGTCTGTTCTCTGCCTGCACATGTTCTATCTTGGAGGTTTCTTTGGAGAACAAATTAGGTGCATGGGTGCATTAGGTGACTCTGGAGTCTTTGCATCCAACAGGAGGTTGGAGCTGCAGAGGGGCAAAGGATGGGAAGGTAGGTCCTTTTGGTGGTGTTGGTTGGATTTGCTTTTGAGAAGGTGCTTTAAACATTTATTGCGGGAATTGTCCTTGGCCTTGCCCTCAGCCTGCCTATATGCAGATGAGGTCTGCCTGTTGTTTAACTCTGGGCAATTAGAGGAGGGAGGTAATGACATTTCCCCTAATGCCGCATTTGAGGTGCAGCAATCCTGCTAGTCTCTGGGGTCTGCAAGAGCCCAGCTTCTTTTGGGGAAAGGACCATACCTGTCAGGGCTGCCCTGCCCCAACTCACCCTCCAAAGAGCACCTTTTGAGTTCAAGTTTGGGCTCCGTGCTTTGAGCAGGGATCCGTTCCTTCCGTTAGCCTAGGGCTTTAGTGAGCGTTTGCTTTGGGCCCAGCCCTCTGCTAGGCAGAGGAGGAGAAAAAATGATGTCATGGGCTCTGCCTTCCAGGAGTTTGCTCTCTCGTTGGTGAGGTGAACCAAAGTCACGGAAATAATACCACCATTTACACGAGGTGGAATGTAATTTAAGATTTGCGTGGCATAGGCAGAAGGAAAGAACCTTGAGAGCTGGGGATATGGGAGGGCTTCGTGGAAGACGTGGTGCTGTAGCTGGACCTGATGGATGGAGATACAAATGGGTGGGCTTTTCTGGGAGAGAATCAGGCAGACCCAGGCAGACACTGGGTGATTGATTTATCCATAACCGTAGCACTTGTAGTGGGTGCTTCACTTCTCCAGTGTAGGTGGGCAAACAAAATCATTTCTGGGTTTTAATCTTCTAATTAACTGAAATCTGACTAAGTTTCATCTACATGTTTACTTGGGGAAGTTCCCCCTACTCTGGGTTGGGCAAAGCTGTTGGGTCTCAGAAAGCACCCAGTCCCAGGCTTCTGGACACTTAACATGTGTGCACCTGGTCCTTGCTGAAATTCTTACTGTGACATCCGAGTCCTTTTGGCTTTGGGGCTCTGCTGCATCTTTGTTGCCCACGGAGCATGGGAGTTTGTGGGCAGACAGGAAACTTGGATCAGTGGTACATCCTCCCCAGGGTACCGTGAAGTCACCCCCTCACTGCTGTCTCACTGCACCCGGAGGATGTGAATCTCTCACTCACCTCCTACTTCTTAGTCTTCTTCTGCCTCTCCCTCTCTTGTACGGTGTTCCCAAAAGTCCTCTCCACCACCCATCTCTTACGAATCCCAGTGAACCAGGAGAAGGGCCTTTGTCATCAAGCCACCTATATTTTCCCATCTGCAAAAATCTTCTTGTTAAAACCGCTTGCTAGATACGAGCAGCCTACAGGGAGCACAAACATAAATGGGTGTTTCTGGAACTTACCACACATTTCAGAGCCAGAAGACAGGAGTAACATCTTTACGTAGCTGAGGTCGATCCTGCCCTTTGGGCAAATGTTGATTGCTCGGGCTGCTCTGGATTCAAGTGCTGAGTTCTTCAGGGGCCAGGAAGGACCAAGATCAGGCAACTGGCCACCATCACCTCTGGGTGACTTAAGACACAGGCAAATATTTCTTTGACCCTTCACCCCCAAATGTCCTCCCTAAGTCATTTTACCATCACAGCACACCTTGGCCTTGCCTGGAAGACCCATTCTCCAGAACCAAGCAAATGAGGAGAGAGTCCTTCTCCAGCTGGCTGTCAGCGTTGCCTGCTCCTGGCCTTAGGCACTGACTGAGGACATCTGAAGGACCAGGGCAGAGAGTGTGTGGAGACCCTGGTACTCGGGGTCCTTCTCTTGTGGGGGTGAAGACAGAAGGTATGACTCATAGTGAATGGGGGACCTGAGTGGGATCATTTCCAGAGACCTTAGAGTCTCTAAGACATGCTGGTTAGCTATTGCTAAGCCATAACAGAGGGCAAGATAATATTATTTTTCCAATCACTTGCTAATCACATTCAGTTATTCTCAAATACCTCCCCTAGTTGAGGAAGATGCCTGCAGGGTAAAGATTGTGGCCTCATTCTCTCTTTCCTACTTTCTCTTCTGCCATTTTCCCTTCATATATTTCTGGATGATGAGACAGCCCTGCTCCGTGAGAGGGGAAAATCAGGCAGCTGAGGTGTGATTTGAAGGACCCGTTACGTTCCTGTGGTCCATCAACATGTCCCATTGATTCCTTAGCATTGGCCTGAAATGTCCATGTTTGTTGCTCCTTTGGGTCAAGGCATGAAGACATCTGTCAAACTGCCGGCCTTATCTCTGATGTGGAAGATAAGAAAGGATGATAACCTAACTAATTTAACATGAAAAGCTAATCATGTGTTGAAGTCAGTAGAGCTGAAAATGAGTAGATTGAGTGAATATGATTCTCAATATTATTGCTGGTAAAGAAACAGTATAGCTTCATGGTTAAGAGCACAGACCCCGAGTCCATGGACTCAGCGTCTGAATTCACCAGATTGGACAAGTTGCTTAGCCTCTTTGTTCCTTAGTTTTTTCATATATAAAATGTGGGTAATATTAGTACTTATATCATAGGGTTGTTAATAGATAATACTCTTGGGTTAACATATATTTAGAACAGTTTCTGGAATATAATTGGTACTACATAAGTATTTGCTCAAATGCTATTGCCCAAGGTTACACAGCTTGTCTTTGAAGACCTGAAATTATAATTGCACCTTCTCAGGACCACATAGATTTTTAGGAGCCAGTCGGTTAAATATAAAGGAACGTGGCCAAGACATTTTGGTGGGGTGGTGTGGACCAAGGAGGGCTGGTGAGGAAGCTCTCTGTCAGAGCACATTAGGACACTCAGGGAGCTTTTGAAAACCCCAGCTCCTTGTATCAGTTAAATCAGAATCTCTGCGAGTGAGGCACGCTCCTTAGTATCTTTAAAATCCCTCTCAGATGGTTCTGAGGTGCAGCCGGGGTGTCGAACTAGGGGTCTACAGCTTCATAAGTCTTATAAAAGTTGCCTTGCCACCTTGTTGAAATAGCTTCTATTCCTCAGCCCCAGCTCTTCTGACTCCACAGGCTGGGCTCCAAGAATTGGCATTTCTAGCCAGCTCCCGGGGGGTGCGGGTGCCCCTGGTCTGGAGGCGCACTGAGTGGCAGGTTTAGAGCCTAGTATTGGAGGGAGCGTGCCTTCTTTGGTCCACCCTGGAAAGTTGTGGAGGCCCAGTGGCAACATAAGATTTACACTGACATCTCTTTGTGGATCTTTCTGGAATGGGCGTTATGGGTGGGGAAGTGGATAGCTGGGTTTAGTAGTAGAAGTTTGTCACAAGTCCCTGCAGGGAATTCCCCGGCAGTCCAGTGGTTAGAAATCCGTGCTTCCACTGCAGGGCACACAGGTTTGATCCCTGGTCGGGGAACTAAGATCCCGCCCGCATGCCCTGCGTGGGGTGCGGCCCCCCCAAAAAAATAAATAAAAATAAATAAAATCGCAAACTTGTTTAAAAAAAAAGAAGTTGTCCCTTCAGTTTAGGAAAGTGACCTCATTAGACTTCAGAATCTAATATGAGACAGGGATTATTAAGCACCTACAGTGAGCTAGGCCCTGAGGGGATAAAAGAAAAACAAGATTTGCCCTGAAGGAGTTTACAAGACACACACCCTTGAAAAGGCAGACAGCTGTCTCACAGCTCAGTGAGAGACAGAGACAGCTCTCTCATCATATCAGTAATGGTGAGAAGGAAAAGCCAATTCTTGTTCCCTCTTCTAACTGCCATCATAAATGAACTCATTTAATGTTGGTAGCATAGTGGGTATTATTATTTCATTTTTGAAGCTGAGGCCAGAAATTGACGCCAGAGAGGTTAGATAACTTGCGCAAGGCTACACAGCTTCTAAGCAGCGGAATGGGGATTTGAACACAAGATTGGTCACAGGACATCATTAGTTAAGTGCTCAAGGAACAGTGTAGGCAGGGAGCAATAGAAAGGTGCAAAAACAGAATTCTCAACCAAGAGCTTCTGGAATTCATTGAAACACCCTGTTCCCCAGGTCTGGATCTGTGGGTGGGGAGCAAGTTGCTCCACCATCTGGTGGAAAGAGGCTTGGAAGTCAGAGGGACCGGGCCTGAATCCCTGGTGTGCGATGCCCTGCGTCCTGGTGACAAGGAAGTTAAATGGGAAACTGCTCTATAAAGGACCCAACCCAACTCCTGGCACACATCGTGCCTTCAATATTTGGTAGCTCTTTTCCACTGGGCCCACTGCAGCTCTGCTCCCAGGCCCTGGACTCTGGGATGAGAGGCCACCCTGCCTGGCTTTAATTGGTTTTGATTTGCCCCTGAGCTCCCCCGGCTCTCTGGGACCGTGCTTTCTGATGGCTTGAAAACACTAAGCCCTTGTGAGATGTTCGCATTATTGTGATTTAAAAGCATCTTGGATGCCTCTTGTAGCTTTTGCCAGTTTTCTCAGAGAATTAAACATGCTGGATACACATGGAATTACATGCACCCCCCCCAGGGGGTCAATCAAAGTCCCGTGGAAGCCAGCTCACAGTAATTCTTCAGCACGGGGTGGTATCTTTGTGGTTGGTGAAATGAGGAATGTTTATAATTTGCTGGAGTGTACCTCTGAAAGGAGAAGATGGAGGGGAAACAAGGTCTGCAATAAAGGGAAAAGCTTGGCGTGGATGCAAGAGGGAAAACAAAATCCGTCAAAAGTGGATCTTGTTTACCTAGAAACAGATTTACCTAAAATGTTAGAAGAAATCTGCTTCTGACGATTATCCTTAAGGTTCACCATTTCTTACGGCATCCAGACAGCATAAAAGTTGCCTTGCATTCTCAGCAAAAGTTGGTTTCGAGAATTAGATCATTTGTAAGTCAAAAGATTTCCATGAAATTCAAAATAGGTTAATATCCAGGTATCTCAGCTTAGCTGGCTAGGAAGACAAAGGGGTCTTTTTCTTTCTTTTTTTTTTTTTTTTAAAGTAGGTTTCCTCATTTCCCAGCTTAAATTTGCCTTCAAGGTCTTAACCTCATCTCAAAACGAAAGACGCCCTGTCTGAGGAAGAAGCTGTCTTTTTTTGTAGTGTTCTGTGACCTAAGTTAGTGAGGGCTGCCATTCTCCTGGAATTTGGGAGGAGGCTGCCAACTATTGTTAACTGCCAGGCCGGGCGGGGGAATCAGACTTCAGATGGTGATGAGACGGCGGACTAGAGTCCTATTTCTTTTCTTTTTCTTTTTTTTTTTTTTTTTTTTGCTGTACGCGGGCCTCTCACTGCTGTGGCCTCTCCCGTTGCCGAGCACAGGCTCCGGACGCGCAGGCTCAGCGGCCATGACTCACGGGCCCAGCCGCTCCGCAGCATGTGGGATCTTCCCGGACCCACGTCCCCTGCATCGGAAGGCGGACTCTCAACCACTGCACCACCAGGGAAGCCCAGAGTCGCATTTCTTAATCCTGGCTGCATCCTGTTCCAGTCCCCTGGGGAGCTTTTGAAAATCCTGATGCCCAGACCCCACTCCCACTAATTAGAACCTCTGGGGTGGTCCAGCTCGCGAGGATACCAGGGAGCAGTCAGGGCTGAGAACCACTGGATGGCATGCTCCTCTTGCAAGGCTCCCAGAGGTTTGGGTTTGAGAGCACTGGAAGGGGTTTGGAGGAGCTGGGGAAGGCAGGAGAGAGATGCTGGCTGGGTGACACCTGTTCCTCCAGGGGAGCTGGACTAAGCTTCAGAATTCCCCAAGAAGAAGGGAGTCTTGAACATTGCATCTGTTGCTATGCGTGAAATGGTCATTAAAACATTCCCTTCTGGGAATTCCCTGGTGGTCCAGTGGTTAGGACCGGCGCTTTCACTGCTGGGGCCCGGGTTCAACCCCAGGTCTGGGAACTAAGATTCCCCAAGCTGCGGTGTGGCCAAAAAAAGAAAATAATAATAATAATAGAATAAAATATTTCCTTCCTAAATTTCCTTGATTCTAAAATATAACGCTTAGTAAGATGCACCACTGATTTAATAACTGCTTTTTTGGACGAAAGGGATAGGAAAAAATGCTTTATTAAATATGTATTAAAATATGCATTGATGGTAAGATAAATCTCTACTTCACAACCATTCTGTGTTGGAAAATGTGACTCTTGGAATTGATCTAATAACGTAATGAGACAGTGATTCAAAAACGTGTGCTTATTTAACCCTCACGGCAATCCTTCTAAATAAGTGCTACCGTCTTCCTGTTTTACGGGGTAGGGAGTTAAGGAACAGAGAGGTTAAGTAATCTTATCCAACTCACAGACGGGTCAGTGATGGAACTGGGATTTGAATTGAATTTTGGTTTTCAGAAGTAGCACAGAAAATATAGTGAGAGCCAAGGCTGCACTTTCTCAGGTTTCTCTCCTCCAGAGCCCAGGGAGATGGCTTTCCCTTAATGAGGCAGGACTGTAGTGTACAGTTGCTCCTGTTGTGCACTGCACAAGGGTGCGTGGCTGAGGAAATGAATGGGTGTGAAAATCTGGTTTGAGTCCCTCACCAGGCCCTGAGCTCAAAAGGTTTGTTTCTTCTAATTCCACAGGGGCTCAGTGTGAGCTGGTGAAGACTTGCCCTAGGAGAGGAGCCTGTGGAAGTGAGCGGGGCCTCTGCCCCCCTTCCCGGAGGCTCTTTCACCTCTGTGCACAGCTTCGTGAAGAATCAGTGTAGTGGACCTGTTTGATGGAGGAGGATGAGGGAGAAGGAATTTGAGGTGCTTCTAGCTCTGGGGTGTTTGCTGCTGTGCTTTCAGGAGAAAGTCTGTGCTTTCCCTGGCAGTTTGCTCCAACAAGCGTGGTGGAAATGCGGGAGGGCGGCGGGCTGACCGGGAACCAACAGCTCTGAGTTCCCAACCCCAGGCCCTCTGGCGCAGATTTCGCTTGACGGGAAGGCAGACTGCATACTTGACGGGAAGGCGGACTGCATTTGTTAGGAACTGCATTCCAGAACAACCCGGGTAATGGAAAGTACAAAAACAACTTAAACTCGTTTTCAAAGCTTGATGGGTTACACCGACTTCTCAGAAAGCATCCGTTTGGACCCAGAATGTGAAGTAACATTTTGCGGCTCCCTTGAGTAGGGCCAGTGGGTTACGCAGCTCCAGGCATGGGCTAGATGGGAAATTCAGACACTAGCCTGGTGAGGGAGGTCTTTTTGCCGCTCATTTGGTCTGGTAAAGCAGCAGCTCCTTAAGACCCTCGCTGGAAGCCTTAAAACGTTGCTCTGTGGGGAGAATTTCAGATTGGGGGGAATGTTTAAGCAACACATGCAGCTGGCATTACAGCGATGTTTAAATGAGGGATGTGGGTGGCAGCAGAAAGTGGGGTGGGTAGGGGTTGGAGGGTGTGGTCCCTATCACATTCCCCAAAGCACACAATCTAAATTATCACAGTCTGTAGGCTCTGCAAATGAATGTTAAAAAAAAAAAAAGCCCCCAAGATCCCCTGTGCAATAAGCCTGCGTGACTGTAGAGCCAGCTGGAGAGCAGTTGTATGTGGGGAAAGAGCTACAACAACAACAAAATCGGTTATTCCAAAGACTGCCTTATTACTCCTAAACAGGGAGGCCCATCTGATGCTCTGGGGTACAGATTCCTTGGGTGCCTGGAGGGTGGCTGTCGAGGATCATCTCTGCCCAGCTGCCCACGGGGAAGATCTCCTACAGACTGTCCTCCCTGCCCCCCACAGAGCGGGAGCCCCGAGTGGCTGTGGGTTTGGTGACCATCACTCCAGTGGGCACTGGAAAGGGCACACCTGGACGCTGAGGCCCCTTCCTCTCTAGACTTGCTGGCCATCAGGCAGAGAGTGGCAGGGAGCCTTAAGTGAGGGGACCTTTGGGAGGTCATCTCATTCACCAGGGCCTGAACTCAGCTGGCTGTTAGAATCAGCTGGGGATTTTTTTTCAGTAGAGTTACACTCCTCTTCCTCATTACAGGATGTTTTGTGGAGCCTAAACTTCCATTTTTAATACGCTTCTTGGTTATTTTTTGTTTTGTTGTTTAGGCTTGCAGCATTTCTTCTTCTTTTTTTAAAATATTTATTTATTTATTTGGTTGCACTGGGTCTTAGTTGTGGCTCGCCAGCTCCTTAGTTGCGGCATGTGGACTCTTAGTTGTGGCATGCGAACTCTTAGTTGCAGCATGCATGTGAGATCTAGTTCCCTGACCAGAGACTGAACCCGGGCCCCCTGCATTGGGAGCTCAGAGTCTTATCCCCTGTGCCACCAGGGAAGTGTCCTGCTTCTTGGATATTTCTGATGGTTCGGGTGGCCCCTCTAACTCCTTCCTCCTGACTCAGACAGGCGTTTGAGGACCCTTAGTTTTCCTTGTTGACAAGCTTTCTCTGGTTTGCAGAGCATACTAGTTTATGGTCATTGTTGAATTTTTCTGAGACAATTCATGAAGCTGGTTTGGATGCACAAGCAGAGGTTGCTAGTTTTTTTTCTTTGTTTTTGACAACTTCAAGGGCCTGCCTTGGGAGGAAATGGTGAGCTGAAGGCCTTTGGGATGGACGCCAGTTGCTGCCCTGAGGGTTAGTCAGCGTCACGTGGTGTCGCTACTGGGACCACTGTGTGCATTCCTTTGGGGGCCGATGAATGCACAGCTCTCTTCATTTGGGTTTCCCTTTTGGAGTCCAGGCAGGAGAAATGAACAAAGAGAGGAAGCGCATCTTCCTTTTTCCACACCTGTGATGTTCAGATCCTGGCAATAAAGAGGCTGAGGAATGGGAGAGCAGATATAACCTGGCTGAACAAGCAAGTGGGTTTTATTTATTTTCTCCCCTTCCTCTCATAGGTGAAGACTGTCTGTTTTTGTACCATCTGTCTTAGAGCACAGCCAAATAAATTATGTGTGTATTTAGAGCTTTACTAGTCATGCCACCAGACACGTGCGCAGTGCCTTAACAGTTTACAAAGTGGATTCACGTACTAATCTCCTTGGACTTGATGAGATGATGATTCAATGGGTTATAAATCACCAGAGGAGCACCGTGCACCGTACATGGCAACCATGGAGCTTGGGTAAAGCTGTCACTTGAATGAAAGAAAATGATAAAGGCTTGTGTTCCCCAAGCAGAGGGAAAAAAAATAGCTCTAACATTTCCATTGAGGTTCTTGCTATTATAATATATCTTTAGCTCTTTAATAATCTCGTGTGTAAGATACCTAAGAATTTTGGCAACGGCATCCTGTAGGTGAAACGTGGATTGAGACGAGCGATTGGGCTCCACGCTGCATTATGTTGGATGTGGTAGAGCCACCTGTCTTGGCTCTATTCTCGGGACAAGAGACAGTGGGACTCTGTGTTGGGTTTTGTGGTCCTCTGGAAGCCAGAAGGCTGTGATTATAAACTCTGCCTCCCAGCGTCTCCTCTGTATCTCAGCAAAGCCTTCATCGCAGAGACGAGGTCCTCAGTCGCATAGTGGGGGGTGGTCTTAACTTCTGGAACAACGAGACAGGTCTGCATCCTCTTCAGATGTCTTGCGTGCAGTCAGGTGAGTGGTTCAAAGGCAGAGGGAAGTTCAAGTTCACAGTGGGCTTCTCCAGAACCCCTGCAAGAGCTTTGTTTCTCTCTATATGAGCCCCCTAGACATGCCTCTTATGTTTTATAACCCCCATGAAGCAGGTTGGCATGTAGGACCTCTCATCTGTTTCCTTCCTGTCTCCAAATCACCTGCTTGACAGATGGGATTGACACATGCTAGGGTAGAGGTGCCGTCCTGTTAAGAGAGTCGCAGTTAGGCCCGGTGGATGCTGAGTTCACCCCAGTGGGGGGCTGGGGACGGCGGCTGTATCAGGCTGACTAAGGGAGGTGTTTGTCATTCGTCAGGCTTTATTGTAACTGAAAGTTACGGAAAAGTTGTCACGTCTCGGGCAGAAAGATCAGTCAGGGCTGACGAGCCGCCACTTGGGGTAAGCCTGTCTGATTGTCCCCCTTCTGACACGTCAATTAGACTGTTTTAAAGGTATACTTCTGTATTAGTTTCCAATTGCTGAGTGTCTTAAAACAACACGAACTTATTATCTCACTGTGCTGGAAGTTTGAAGTCTAGAATCAGTCTCACTGGGTTAGAATCAAGGTGCTGGCAGGGCTGGAGGCTCCGGAGAATTCATTTCCTCGCCTTTTCCAGCTTCTAGAGGCCGCCAGCATTTCTTGACTCATAGCTTCTTCCTCGCATCCCTCTGACCTCTGCTCCTGTTGTCACATCTCCTTCTCTCTGAGCCTCCTGTTTCCCTTTTATAAGAACCCTGTGATTACATTTAGTGCCCACCTGGATAATCCAGGATCATCTCCCCCATCTTAAGAGCCTTAGCTTAATCACACCAGAAAAGTCCTTTTGGTCATGTAAGGGGACATTCACAGGTTCTGGGGATTAAGATGTGGACATCTTTGGGGGGACTGTTAATCCTGTCTACCCCAACTTCCAGTCAGTGATTTCTCTGTTTTATTCACCAAAGCCTCAGGGAACACTGCATTTGCTCTTTTAAAAAATTACTTTTAAGAGATAAAATGTACTTGCAGAAAAACAAAAAAAACCCCCAAAAACCTATTTAAAAATGTGTCTCACCCCTGGTTTATAGTGCTCCATTTCCGCATTTCTTCTTCCCAGAGGTGAAAACTGTGTTCATTATCATTTTCTAGTGTATCCTTCTGGTAAGAATGCATGCATATACAAGTATATATGCACACATACATGTGCATATATGTATAATTCCCATTTTTAAAAAACAATGGTAGCTCATTGTCATACTACTACGTTTCTTAATGATGTGTTCATAGCAGGATTTTGTACCTACCCTTTGTAACAGCTACATAGTTTTCCAGTGCATTGGTGTATCAGGATATATGCAACCCGCCAGCCCCTTGTTCAGAGACCTTATGGTTGTTTCTAATCTTTTGCTGTAACAAACAATGTCATAGCAAGTGCCTTCTTATTTTTTTTATTTGCACACACCTGCCAGTTTATCTATGGAGTAACCTCCTACAGGCGGCATCGTTGGATGCCGGGTTATGTGCATCTTACACCTAGATAGTTATTGCCACGTTGCCTTCCAAGAGGAATATATCAGCATGTACTTGGAGGCTGTGGCCCCTGGGTGTGGCCAAATGGCAAGCTCAACAGGGCCCTGCTCTGTCTGTCCCTGATCACCCCTGGGACACCTCATTATAGACTTATTTCTGACCAGGTCCACCCTCACTCTGCAGGGGTTCAGTCCAGGATTTACAAGTCACCCCCCGCTGGGTCAACCACTGCAGACCTGGGCCCAGAGTTGCAGCCAGGAGGGACCTGGCCATTCAAAAGTGTATTCACGAAGAATCTCGTTCCAAGATACTGTGTCAGATGCTGGGGACATGACACTGTCTCCTTGAAAACCACCGATTGCTTCTGTCTCTCCAGATTGCTAGAGCCAGACAGTGTTGAGACTTTGACTTGAGGACCAGGTGGTGGGCCCTTCTGGAAGGAACAGACCTGAAAGGGGCACTGCGTGTGCCAGAGATCGCAGCCCCGCTGGGGCCAGCGTGCTTGGATGTGACACAGCTCTTGTTTGTGAAAGAGATTTGATGCTTCATTAGAGAAAAACTGTGTACAGAAACCCAGCAGAGACTTCCTAATGGCATTCTGATTAAAGGAGCAAACAACCTAAATGCCAGATTAGTAGCATTCCGGGAAAGGAGGCGCGATGGGGACTGCGTTTCTCTTTCCTCCTTTCCCGTAGCCTCGTTTGGTAGCATACGTTTGCCACTTTGAGGAAATGAGAAAGAGTCCGGCTGCTGTAGCAGAGAAAGAACTGGGAAGCAGAGCAAAGCACTGCTAGTCCAAGGGGGCAGGTGAGAGAGTCCGACTCCCAGAGTCTGGACAGTCTGGTGGACCCCCTCGGCATGCAAGGGTATGCTGGTGTGCACCTGTCTTTCCACCAGGAACCTTCCAAAATGGTTGACGGGGTGGGGTGAGGGACGGCCGTCAGGACCTTTGAGTTGACAGGCTGTCGTGCACACAGGTGTTTACCTCTCCTCTCCTTTGACCTCAGAACACGCTGGAGCTGTTATCGAGGGGACCGAAACCCATTTCAGGAGCTGTGGTTGTCCCCTCTGTCCTCCTCTGTGCAAGTTGATTATGGCGATGGTTAGATGTCTTTTGCAAGGGGTAATATATCTGGATAGGGAAGCAATTTGGGGGAGGGGGATTTGAGAATCTCTCAATGGGCAATAAGGGACATTCTCTAATCCCTTGGCCAAAGCGATTGTGGCTCTTTAAACTCACCAAACTAGTGGTTGCATCACGACCTTTGTCACGCAGTTTCCTCTGCCTGAGTGCTCTTCCCCTGGTCTTTCATAGGCAGATTCCACTATGTTGTTCAGATCCTGGGGAGATGTCCCCTTGCCGTCTGATATAGCCTGTGCCCCTGACTCTTGCCACTTTGCTCTTGATTTCCTTCGTAACCCTTAACACAGCCAGGAGCTACTATTTATTTGTTAATTTGATTGTTTTCTTGCCCTTTGGGTTTCTCTCCACTGGAATGTAAGTTCTAAGAGGGCAGGCATCTGGTTAGTCATCTTCAATGCCTGTAGGGGTCAGAGTCCAATCAGGAAAAAGGGTGGATCGAGAGAGGGAATTTAATGTGGGGAACTAGGTACCTGGGTTTAGGAAGAGCAGAAAGGTCAACTAGGCCACCACAGGACCGCCCAGAGGTTAGGAAGAGAAGAGAACCTGGGCCTGGAGGGACCAAGGATGGAGATGGTGATTCCACTTCACTGCTGGAGGTACCGCCCGACGGAAAGGGAGAAGGAGAGGAAGGCGGCAGAAGAACAAGCCCTCTCGCCAGCTTCTCCTTCCCTCGGCCCTCTGGCGCCCCTAGTGCTCCCATTGGCGGAAGCCAGCTGTGAACCAGTTGTCAAGGCTGCCACCAGGGAAACATAGTCTGTGGAGGTTACCGCTGTCACCAAAAACACGGCAGGGGAAAGGTGGGGAATCGACCTGAGAACGCACATGACTGGCACCTTGCTCCATCCCCAGCATCTCTGGAGTCCTTGGCACGTAATAGGTCCTCAGTAAGTTGCTGTCCAGTGGATGAATGAATGGCATACACCAGTCCACACATATCACTACTGATATCAGTTCTAATCGGGCGGATCCCTGTTAGAAAACCAGACCTGGGAAGGAGCAGCTCTGAGGCCTCGGCCTGATGGGTTCTGAGCCTGGTGTGTCTTCTGTCTCTGCTGCCCTAGTCCCGGGGGGGGGAGGGAGGGAAAAGGATTCTTATTTCTGAAAATAACTTTCTTTCCTGAGCCCTTTAATCTGAGCCCACTGATTCTTTTATATGTGCAGAGTTATGTTACTTGAGGAATTCCTTTGAAGACAGTTTTAAACTTTCATTCCTTTGTTCAGTTTTAAAATTTGTAACGTTTGGGACCCTTCCCAGAGTCCTGGATTTATACATGGCCTCAGGGTGTTAAGGGACCAGAGCTAAATCCCACATTCCCTGTGATCTCTGGTGACCTTGGGGAATTGATTCAATGCATAGGAGCATCTATTTGTCTGTAGGGTGGAACGCCTTGGAGGGAACATGAAATAATGAAAGAAACACTCCAAGTAGAGCACTAGCACACATGAGGCTTGATAATGTTGGTTCCTTTCCCATTCCTGCCCACCCCCCAAAACTGGGAGGTGGCCCCGGTGGCCCCTATTCCAGGTCCCACCCATGGCTCGTCCCAGCTTCTGCCTCGATTTTCAGTTTTCTTCCTGCTGACTATCCTCCATGGAAGAATTTGGTTGGAGCAAACACAGTGATTGGCCACTTATTTTTTTTTATTTTTTGGTACGCGGGCCTCTCACTGTTGGGGCCTCTCCCGTTGCGGAGCACAGGCTCCGGACGCGCAGGCTCAGCGACCATGGCTCACGGGCCCAGCCGCTCCGCGGCATGTGGGATCTTCCCGGACCTGGGCACAAACCCGCGTCCCCTGCATCAGCAAGCGGACTCTCAACCACTGCGCCACCAGGGAAGCCCCCTAGGCCACTTATTAATATATCTCCTTGTCATTGTGACACTTTGCCCTGCTAAAGGAGTGATTGTACGTTTTCCATGAATTTGTCTTTAAGGGTTTTCTGCCTTTAAAAAAAATTGTAGTCTGCCTAAACTGATTTATGTGGGTAATTTATGGAGTACATGCGTTTCCTTTTTCTTTGTTTCCTCTTTTGCTCTTTCTTTTTGCTAAGGTGGTACCTTTTGCTGCCTTATCCTCAGAGTTTTGCTCGAGGACTGAATTTTGAGCTGCAACAGTTTTTCCCATTTAAATGTTAGGGTTGACTGGTGCTCCCTAAGTACCTTTTATTATTGGAAATCTCTGCGAGTTCAAGTCCAGAGACTAATACAACCATGATGCCCACCTGTAATTAAGACATTTCTGGAAGCTACTTCGATTGAATCGCAGACTGGAAGGTGACAGCCTGTGGGAGCTGGCACTAAATTCATGGGAAAGAAATGCACAGGAAGCTGTAGTTCGGGAGGAAAGTGGTGTAGGGCGTATGTGTTTAACTTACCAAGATTTCTGTCTGAATCGCTAATACAGCGGTAGGTGAAGGGCGTATTTCAAAAACGCTGTACGTCTGGTGAACATCCTGTGTGTCGCATCTCCTGATCATCGTGCCACAGCCACTCCTCGTCAGCCTCATGAGACACGGCTGAAAACGATGCTGCAGCTTTCCAGACCTCTCCCCTATCAGTTTACAGGACGGGGCTTAGTCGAGCTTGTGATGACACAGACTCTTCCAGGCTTTGAAGAGTACTGGTTAAGTCTTTCTGTCCCCTGCTCTTCAGAAGCAGAGTCATTGTGTTTTTCTTTGTGAGAGGCACCATCAGGGCTGTCAGAAAGTGGAATTTCCCACAAGACTAGAATTTCATCAGGTTTCATTCATGACCTTAGTACTTTCAGTTTTAAGGGGCAAACTTGCCCTGTTTTGAGTGTTAAAGGAAAACAGCTAACTCCCAATTACGGGTCTGTGCCCTTAAGTAATTGTGAAATAGCGTTTAAGGTCACGAAGAAATAATTCTCCCTCAGGTGCCCCTTTCCACACATGAAGGAAGTGAACTTCTAAGGGCAGCGGTCCTGGGCTGCAGGAGTTGGGGGCACCCAGGCCCTCAGACCCTCATCTCATGGGAGGTTGTGAAGCCTAATTTGACTTCTTTCTCCAAGCACTCTCCTTCCTATTACATCTTCCAAGTCCTTTTTATTTTAAAAGCACTTTAATATGTTATTTCCTTTAATCTCTCCTGCAACTATATCCATTTAAAGTTATGATGAGATAATCAGTAGTATTCTAAATAGAACTCAATTTAGAAAAAAAATACGAAGAAAAGTCATCTTCTGGGAGAAAACCTATTCATGGGCCTTTTACACATTTTTATTATTTATATTATCATAGAGTAAAATGGACTCCCCCTCCACTTCTGTGTATAGTTCTATGAATTTTAACACATGCATAGCTGCATGTAATGAGCATCATAATCAGGATGCAGAAGTGTTCCTTTATCCCATAAAGCTCCTGCCTTCCACCCATAGCCCCTGGCAAAACCACTGGTCTGTTTTCCATCGCTGTAATTTTGTCTTTTGGAGAATTCACATGAGTAGAATCCTCAGTATGTGACCTTTTGAGGCTGCCTTGTCTTATGGACCTCTTTTGATTGAAGTAGACATTCATCCTTTGGGGTCATCTGTATCATTATTTACTCCTTTCGTCTACGCTTGGAAGCATTTGAGTGGTTCCCTACAGGAGCACTTACTCAGGAATTGGTGGTAGAGGTTGACGGGCAGCTCTGAGACCTTCACTTCTGTCCCAGACACTGACACCTAGTGGGCCCTTGGTAACTTCCGGCTGCTGTCCGTTCGTCTTACGTAAGTCAGGTGTAGGCTGTGTGCCTGGAGGGAGGCCGCCTCATGGGGCTGCTCAAACACAGCCCACACACTCGTGGTGGCAGCAGGAACCATATGAATGCCCTAGGGAGCCCCATGCCTCTGGGGCCGGGCTCTGCCAGGAGAGTTGGGCTGTCTGCATGGGGGCAAGAGGCTGCTCGGTTCAAGGCGGAGAAGGCCCTGCTCCAGTGTGGATGCCTGCCACGGAGGTGATTGGGAGACTTGGTTTGGTGATCTCGATCTGACAGCCAACAGGAGACACCCCAGGAGCCGGAGGAGTTAAGCCTGTCAAGATCCTCCCAGCCGTTTCAGGCCCAGGATTGTCACTATGGAGAGGCAGGACTTTGGTCCTTCTAGAAGGGAAGCGAGCACGTTGCAGCGTGCTTTCTCACAGCCCCAAGGAATCATGGCTTTAGCCTGCGTGGAACCAGCCGTGTTGTCTGGTCAGCAGATACCTGTCAATCTGTCTTCTAGTTTAGCCAGTGGGCTGTGTTCACTTTCGTGACACAAGCCTCAGGTTGTGTTATGTAATCCCATCTCTTGGTCTCTCAAAACAAAACAAAAGAACGCCCATGTTGAAATGGGGGCGAGAATAGCCTTTTAGTTTAAGCCGCAGATCTCCTGTAATCAACAGTCTGTCAGTCGATTGGCTGTAACTGATAGCTGCTATTAACCATTATTGAGAGGCATACAGTGGAGTCCTTAAGAGCAGGCCTCTGGAGCCAGACCACATGGGTTCCAAGTCCCACCTTGGCCTCTGGCTGGCTGGGTGACCCTCAGGCACGTTGTCGAGCTTCCTGAGCCGTGGTTTCCCCATTTGTAAAATGGGGATGGTGATAGTGCCTCCTTCGCTAGTCAGTACATGTAGAGCAGCTACCAAATACCAGCCTTGCATTAGAAGTTAATCTTGAGGACTCTGTACCTGGACTCTTCACCAGGGCGTTGCCATGTTCAGATCGAAAACTGCTCGTGAGTCTAATAGTCTCACTCTTCAGAGAAGAAAGCTGAGGTCTACGAAGGCTGAATGATGTGTCCAGGGGCAGAGCCAGGGCTAGAGACATCCCTTGTCTCTTAATCCCTTTCTTCATAGTGCAAAACAGAAAGCTGATGATCTGTGTAAATTGGGCACTTCGTTAACTGGCGCTCTCTATTAACTTGGCCTCTCATGCCTTGTTAAGACAAGAGTAATTAATTTTTAGATCGACAAACCCAAGTCACTGGAGAAAGCTGTCACTCCGGTCGAGTTTTCACATTAAGCATATTTTTACAGGGCTTATTCATCTGCATAATGACCACCATATATGGTATGTGGAGCAGTTCACGGTGAACCGGAATGTTTGCTAAGCAAGAACTTTTTGTTCGCTGACCAGGAGAGGTAACAGAGTTTATTGCCACTTGATCCCCTCGGCCAGCCCATGTGGGTGAGCTTGTTTCTCCCTGGTGTTGCTCTTTCCATCAAATTGTTCCAGTGACTAACAACCTGGCTTAGTGATGACAAGTTTCTTAATAGAGGAGCTCAAGATAAGGCCGCCTAAGTCCCTTTGCCCTGAGAGTTTGCTGCCTGCCTGTTGAGTGCTCAGGGACCTGTCAGCCTTCTGAGCTGACGTGTGAGGCACCGGTAGTGGGGAAAAGTACTTGGTGTGCTTTCAGCTTGTACACGTGTCCCCGTGCTCAGCACTCAGCCCGCCACCCCCTTCCAGGGAACCTCTCTCTCCCCTTGCAGGCGATACTCACGCCAGCTTCCATCTAAAAAATAAATGCCTTTGACTTAGAAGTACGTTTTCTTAGATGCACAGAAGGTGCTTAGAGTTTTGGGTTTTGCTCAGTCCACAAATCAGATAATTCCCATTGTCCATCTGAATGATCTATAGGCAAATTTAGAATCCCAGACTGGGATTTCCTGTCGCTGATGGAGTTTCCAGATGAGGTGACATCATCTACCATTGCTAAAGCGAATGTGACAGACAGGAGAGGAGGAACTAACGTGGATTCGGAGCCTCTCCGTGCACGTATAGAGTCTGTGCTTTCCCGGGGCAGGCTCTGTGAATGCAAGGCTCGTTTGTCGGGTGCTTCTGAATTATCTGTGTAATACGTTCCGACAAAGCAGAAGTTGATTGTATGCACAGCAAAGGGACTCCCTCCACGTGTATGTCTTTGCTTTTTCATTCATCTTATTAGAGTGTTGCAAACCCTGAAGCGTGAATTAACTGGGTCTGTGGCTGAATGAGTTGAGATTTGCTGAGCAGGCCCATTCAGGAAACCGTCCTCTATTCCCTTGCTGTTTACGGTGTACAGACACCCTTCCTAAGTGAATGTGGCATGTGTGTTGGATGAAAGCCATAGCTCAGGATGAAACGTGATTACATGTCTACTTTAATCCTCAACAGGCAATGCTTTCCACTTAGGGTGTTTTAAAGGACATGTGTACTGGTGGACTCACAGGATATTTGGGTCAAAGGCATTTGTAGACAGAGATGGAAAGTAGGAACCATCAGCTTAGGAATCTAACCTCAGGAGAGATGGGGGTCTGACTGAGGATGCATAAAATTTAGCCCCCCCATACATACATACATACATATATATATATATATATATATATATATATATGCGTGTGTGTGTATTATACATATATATATATATGCACACTATCTCTAGCCAAGTTTACATAGACTTACTGATAATCTAATAACATTGCTGTTTGCCAGGGGAATTCACAGGTCTATAAATTTCATGAATTAATGTCTCACTCTGCAGTTTTAGAAACGAATGGGCTACAATTAATTGGGAGCCTTCCTTCCAAGGGTGTATTGGAATCACTCTTAGCTGCCATGCAGCACTGCTTGTTTAACCATAAGACCCCCACAAGTTGCAACAGAAGTCACTCTAAATGACACTGTGAGAGATGAGTGTTACCAGGATTTTAGATGACGTGTTGTCCCAGCATCGGGTGTTATAGACTCAGCGGTGAGAGGGTTATGTTTCCTTTTACATTCTGTTTACCACCAGCTTGGTTCTGTCATATTGTTAATGCCTCTCTCAATTGTAGTAATCAGCCTCAAGCTCTGAGTCTTTGCTGGGGTAACAGTGTCAAGGTAGAATCTAGATGATCTGGGTTTCCTTTTTTGCTGTATATTTACGGTTCCTTTCTAGTTATGGCAAGTGAGACGAGATTTCCATTCCTGTTAGTAATATAAAGTTCCATTTGAGAAACAAATTTCGAAAGATGCAGTTTCTAGAGAAACATTGGGACTTCCCTGGTGGCACAGTGGTTAAGAATCGCCTGCCAGTGCAGGGGACAAGGGTTCAAGCCCTGGTCCAGGCAGATCCCACGTGCTCTGCGGAGCAGCTAAGCCCATGCTCCACAACTACTGAGCCTGCACTCTAGAGCCCGCGAGCCACAACTACTGAAGCCCATGCACCTAGAGCACGTGCTCCGCAACAGGAGAAGCCACTGCGATGAGAAGTACACGCACCGCAACGAAGAGTAGCCCCCACTCGCTGCAACTAGAGAAAGCCAGCGTGCAGCAAGGAAGACCCAATGCAGCCAAAACTAAATAAGTAAATAAATTTATTAAAAAAGAGAGAAACATTGACAAGTAATTGTGCAGGTGGAACCCGGTTATAACATGTTGTCTGTTGGGATAGGATGTGAGTGATGGAGGTTAGGAGACCCTGCCATCGAAGATGAGTGCTCTGATTTTGGGGGGGTGGGGAGGACAGTGGGGATGGGCTCCTCTCCCACCTTGTAAATACTGCCACCCTTTCCAGGAGAGAAACACTGATTGCTAACCTTTAGAGGTTAAGCAAGTACCTTTCCTACATCTCATTTGATCATCCAAACAACCCCATGAGGTGTGTATTACTACGATCCCTTTGTTTCAAAGACGTGGAAGCTGGTGCTTACCGGTGGTGGCTGACTTTTCCAAAGACACTTGACTGGGAAGGAGCGGAGCTAGCATTCGCACACAGGCAATTGGATTCCAGATCCTCGTGCTTCACCCTTATGCCACATCCCATTTCACGCCTAATAACACCCCAGGCAAATGACCAGGGAAACGGAATAAGAGAAGACTCTAGGCATTCCAGTTTACTACCTATTGGCAAATTGAGTTTATAGTGAGGAAAAAGGAAAACACATTTAAAAAAGAAGAGAGAGAGAGAGAGAAAATACCAACCTAAAATTAAGCAGTTGAAACCTGTAATCCCCATGTGACATCTTCATTTTCACCTCCATTTCACTGTCCCTTCCTTGTTTGCCTCATGCCGATGACTGTCAAAGATATGTTTGAGTTGGTTCTGCTTGATTTTTAACTTTTTAATATGTCTGTATCACAACGTTGTCCATTTTGAGAAATACAGAGAAGTATCGATGGTCAGTCTCAACTTCTCTTCAGTCGCGTTTTACTCTGCTCTCCAAGAGGCCTGCAGGATTTTGGTCTGGGTACTTTAGTTCTGATTGCTTACTACGGGGTGTATTTGCAGCTAAGAGTTTTCAAGTGTACCCCTAGTCACCTCTCCCAAGCCATCAGGACGCGTCCTCCTCTTCCCAAGCCCCGCGTTTCATCCCTCTCCTCAGAGCTTGGGCTCTGTCACGTTGGCTTCGTCCCGTTCTCCAAGGTTTCATACTTTCTCGTCACTGGGCTTTCTTTGCACATGCTCTTCCCTCTGTTTAGAGGATTCTTCCTCTTCTCATCTCCCCCTCGAATGCACAGCTTTCACCTGGATAGCACCTGCTCTCCTGCAGATGTCAACTCACGTGCAGCTTTCTCGGGAACCTTCCCTTCACCCTGTGCCTTTGTTAGCGACTCTCCTAGGATTGCGCACTTTCACGCTCTTATCTCCGTTTGGGTTCACTCATTCCTTGAGGGTGACTGGGGACGAGTGTCTACCTCCCTCAGTAAATTACGTTCTCTGAGGGCAGCTGCAGTCTAGCTTTTGCTACAGTTTTAACCCTTCTCAGCATCTAACTTTGTGCCCAGCACATAATAAGCACTCAGTTAAGTATTTGTGGAATACGTGAGTGGATGGAGTGTTGGCCAACCTCTGCCCTCGGTGTCAGGGAACCCAGCTCTCCATCACCCTCCTTCCATTCTCACTGGCGTGGCCTCTGATTTTGATCTAACGTGGCAGGTATGTGAAGGGGCCAGAGAATTCCTGGCATTTGCTGGAATGTATCAAGAACTCGACAGGGAGAGTGTCCGTCCCTGTCAGTCGGTACACCGTGTGTCGCTGTCCTGATCCTTGCAAGTTGGGGGACCACTCAGGTTTCTGCCAGGGCAACAGGACCTCCAAGCTGCAGTGGACTGACTGATCAGGAAATGAAACCCTGCCTCTTCTACCTTCTTCCTCAAGCCAGGCTGTGGTTGTTTTGAGTTCTGTCTAGATAGCTTGGAGATTGTCAGGAGAGGAAGCAAAGTCTTACTGAAATTACTGATAAAGAACGAAGAAGATGCAACTGAAGAAAGGAAGTGGACATTTATAAGCTACTCACTGCCTTGCAGGCGCCGTGCTGGTACACACACCCGTTGCTTCCTTTCCTTCGTCCATCATCACGGATGAGGAAGCAGACAACCAACAAAGAGAGAAAGGGCTCTTTAAACCTAGGCCTGTGTGGCTCCAAAGCTTATGTCTTTTCCACTCTACATGCTTCCAAACTTCTGTCCGCCCTGGTGTGATTCCAAAGGTAGGGAAGCTCATACGGCCAGAGGTGGGCATGTATTTGGCCCCAGGGCCACTTGTGTCTCTTATCAGTCTGTTATTGCAGACTGGAGGCTGGGAGGCAGCTGAGAAAGGCAGAATGGGCAAAAATTATTCCACAGCAGGAGCCTGTCCTCCTCCAGTTCCCTGGCCATCATCTAGTCAACAGTCGGACGATGTGTGCGTTTAACTTAGAGAATTCAAATACACCTGCCCTGCGTGTGCAAGCATACACACACACACATACATACACAGACACACACGTGAGAAGTACTTTTCTGAGAGCCAGTGGGTTAAAGATCAAGAAAGGCTTCCCAGAGCAGCACTTGGCTTGAGAGTTGAAGGATGGATAAGAGATCTGATGGGAGAAGGGTAGGATGAAGGGGGTCCAGGAGAATGTTTCAGACAGAGCGAATCACGTTTGACCAGGCCTGGTGGAATGTGGAGGAAGGCAGACCTGAGTCACTGAGGAAAGGCCATTCTGTAGCTGGAGCTGTAGAGGGAAATGGAGCCTGACCTGGATGACAGGGCAATGACAGGGACTCAGTCTGCACAGATTTTGTTCTGCCATCTGTCAGGCGAAGAATAAAGGGGGTGAGGAATTGGATCTAGGAGATGGAAGGAAAGTGGGGAAAAAGTTGAGGCGAAAGGCTGTGATAGGAATTGAAAATAGTGTTTCTAAGCATATTTAAGGATAGCCAGTAATAAGAGTTGGAACAGTGAAGCCTAACAATGAAGCTAGCTTTCCTGTTAACCTGCACTGAAGTCTCCCTTCCCTGAATGCCCGGTCCCTTTATCGTCATCCGTCACAACATCCAGGCACATCGCTTGGGATGTCTTAGGGAAACTCCTTCAATTTTCCTCACAACCCCCCAGCCCTAGGCAACCACAAATGTGTGTTTTGTCTTTGTTTTTTTTGTCTTTGTTTTTTTTTGTCTTTGTTTTTGTCTTTGGCGGTACGCGGGCCTCTCACTGTTGTGGCCTCTCCCGTTGCGGAGGACAGGCTCTAGAGCGCAGGCTCAGCGGCCATGGCTCACAGGCCCAGCCGCTCCGTGGCATGTGGGATCTTCCCAGACCGGGGCACGAACCCATGTCCCCGGCATTGGCAGGCAGACCCCCAACCACTGCGCCACCAGGGAAGCCCACAAATGTATTTTTTATTTCTATAGATTTGCCTATTCTGAACGTTTAATCGAAATTGAATCACACAATATGCGGTCTTTTGTGCCTGACTTCTTTTACTTAGCATAGTGATTTCAAATTTTATCCATGTTGCAGCATGCAGTATCTACTTTATTCCTTTTTATTGCTGCTCAGCTACTTCTTGACTCCCTGAGGAAAGCATTCAGTCGTGGGGCAGTTGTCAGTCAGTTCCCATGTGTGGTTGGAACAGGGTGCCACAGAGTCAGTGATTGTCTGCAATGCTTTTGGACCCCCATGGTCTAGATCAGGTCAGCCTGGACACAAGCCTCTCAGTTCCTCTCTTGCCCTGCTGAGCAGCAGCCATCTTCTAGCTGTACATTCCTGTTAATGGCTCTGGGTCTTGGGCTATGAGTATTCTTCCTGTCTGGGCCGCCATGTACAGTTTTGTAGGTTGAGCACTGCGCAGAAGTGCCCAGCTGAAGGCACAAGGAAGGGCTCAAATAAAATCTGCATCCCACATGCCAAGCCGTGAGCTCCAGTATGGGGCTATGTTTCATCCAAAGGAGGAGGGGACCTTTTCCTAACCCCCCACAAAACTTTGTCAGGGCTTCCAGCAGGGGTGCCCTGTCATTGGCATTTGTCAGAGCTGAGATCTTAGACCCAGTTAACATGTCTTATATTTGAGTTAAGATTTAGATAGTGACAAGCTAGAGGATGAAATTACAGGTATTTTCTGATTTATGGATTTGTTCCCAGAGAAACACATCCCCTGCTTTGTGTTTGGAGATCTGCAGCTCTACTGTGAGCAAGAGGACTTTTCAACCTCTCTATTTTCTCCATCAGTTCTCATCTGAGTTCTGACGTCTCTTGCTGTTCCCATCTGTGTTTCTAACTCTGGGGTAGATCATTTCTGTGGTTGAACTGGTGTTAAGAAATAATTTTCACAACAAGGGTAAAATCATGACTGTCAGATATCAAAATGAATACGTGTTAAAGATTTTATTCTACTGCCTAATCAGTGAGGGAATCAGGCAGATGTTATAACCGGTTGAAAAGAACAGACACATTTGTAGATCAGAAATATAAGAATGAATGTGCAAATGTGCAAAAACCGTTTTTTCCATAGGGGGAGGGAGTAGTCAGCTGAACCTCTCTTGGACAGGACAGAGTTTACATGTCTATAGACAAGAATTATTTGCATTGCTATCATTTATCTACAATTTACAGAATTGCAAAGTAGCTTTCATACAGTCAGAATCAGATAACCCAAAGGGGTGTTCTCTAGGGTCTGACAATGCGTCTTTTTCTATAGAACCACACATTTTCCCCTCCACTGGTGATTTGTGGCATCTCTGGCACATTGGTGCATGTAGATAAGCTTTTATTGTTCCATTTGAGGTTTCAAGATGAGGACAGTGTTTCCCTCAGGTCCCCAAGTGGCCTTTGGTGTGTGGTGTCCTTTGTTGGAGGAATAAGAATCTGGATGTTTTCAAAGACACCGTGGTTGGTTGAAAGAGCCAAGGGTGAGATGCACAGGGGAGTTTGAAGGGAGGAACCTGTTAGACCAGAGGCTGGGGAATAAGGCCTGTTTTTTATTCTTAAAATAATTACACACTTCCTGTGTGACCTTTGGGCTTCCCATTTATCTCCCTGCCCCTTTGAGACAGGAAAATAAGTATTATTTGTAAAGTGAGTTGAGGTTCCCTGATGAAAGGTACCAGTTAGCTGGGAAGTGGTGTTATTAATTTGTTCAGCCTTGCCCTTCGTATTCCTGCTGGGTAGATTTGTCTTCCATCTCCTCTGTCTCCCCACCATGAATTTCCACTGTAGCAGGTGAGGCCCCCGTCATGGGATTAAGCATTTTCAGTGGCTGCTTTGGGAGTTTTCCATTTACCTTCGAAAAATCTGTTAGAAAAAAAGCCCAAAGCATCTACCCCAGTTTCTTTCCTTTCCTTTAAAATGTTTACGTAAACAGGTGATGGAATAATTATTCTAAATGTTGTAGAGTGTCACGTTGTCTTAGAAAACTTGCTATAAATTCAAAATTAGTCTGGTCACAGCTTTATGGAATTCTTCAGCTCTGCCAGGCGGGGCTCTCCTGCCCCAGTGCTGCAGGTGGCGGAAAGGAAAATGTTGGAGCTTCCAAAAAAAAAAAAGTGGGGACAGTTCTGAGATCTACCAGCCTAGAAATGACTCCATTACTATTAATCACAAGGGGGTCTTCAGGTGTATTTTTACTCCATGAGAAAAAGCCACTGATTTAGGAATGTCTATAACGTTTTCAGTGTCATACACTGTGTGTCTCCTCAGTCAGCTTCCATTCACGAAACTGACGAGCAGTGGGATGGCTAGTAGTGGCTGGAAGACTTATTTTCCTTTTGGCTGTGCTGCTTTAATAGCTTTGCTGTCCCTCACTTTCCCGCTGAGCTGAGGTCATATTCTTTTACAGATTGAGTCACATGATTCTTAACTTCTACCACTTCAAATCCCTTGTACCTTGCTTCAGTTGCTGAGTTGCTTTGGGTGACCCAATAAGGTGGGGAAGATGATTTTTGTCTTCAATGCCATGACAAGTTTCCATAATACTCTGATGAGGCTGGATTTTGGAGGCTGCTTTGTGATTTCCAGACAAATGGAGGAGTGAAGAGCAGCTGCAGCATTTCAATCCAGTGCACTGAATATTCTTTGCTTTACAGGACACAGTGCACTTAGGATTACATTTCCCACATTTATCTCCTTCCTCCCTCCCTCCCTCCCTCCTTCCTTCCTTTCTTATTTATTTAAATCTTTATTGGAGTATAATTGCTCTACAATGGTGTGTTAGTTTCTGCTGTATAACAAAGTGAATCAGATATACATATACATATATCCCCATATCCCCTCCCTCTTGCGTCTCCCTCCCGCCCTCCCTGTCCCACCCCTCCAGGTGGTCACAAAGCACCGAGCTGATCTCCCTGTGCTATGCGGCTGCTTCCCACTAGCTATCTGTTTTACATTTGGTAGTGTATATATGTCCATGCCACTCTCTCACTTCATCCCAGCTTACCCTTCCCCCTCCCTGTGTCCTCAAGTCCATTCTCTACGTCTGTGTCTTTATTCCTGTCCTTCCCCTAGGTTCTTCAGAACCTTTTTTTTTTTTTTTTAGATTCCATATGTAAGTGTTAGCATACGGTATTCGTTTTTCTCTTTCTGACTTACTTCACTCTGTATGACAGACTCTAGGTCCATCCACCTCACTACAAATAACTCAATTTTGTTTCCTTTTATGGCTGAGTAATATTCCATTGTATATATGTGCCACATCTTCTTTATCCATTCATCTGTTGATGGACACTTAGGTTACTTCCATGTCCTGGCTATTGTAAATAGAGCTGCAGTGAACATTGTGGTACATGACTCTTTTTGAACTATGGTTTTCTCAGGGTATATGCCTAGTAGTGGGATTGCTGGGTCGTATGGTAGTTCTATTGTTAGTTATGATTTTTTTTAATTTAATTTAATTTTTATACAGCAGGTTCTTATTAGTCATCAATTTTATACACATCAGTGTATACATGTCAATCCCAATCGCCCAGTTCATCACACCACCATCCCCACCCTGCTGCGGCTTTCCCCCCTTGGTGTCCATATGTTTGTTCTCTCCATCTGTGTCTCAACTTCTGCCCTGCAAACCGGTTCATCTGTACCATTTTTCTAGTTTCCACATACATGCATTAATATACGATATTTATTTTTCTCTTTCTGACTTACTTCACGCTGTATGACAGTCTCTAGATCCATCCAAATCTCAACAAATGACCCAACTTCGTTCCTTCTTATGGCTGAGTAATATTCCGTTGTATATATGTACCACATCTTCTTTATGCATTCGTCTGTCGATGGGGATTTAGGTTGTTTCCATGACCTGGCTATTGTAAACAGTGCTGCAATGAACATTAGGGTGCATGTGTCTTTTTGAATTATGGTTTTCTCTGGGTATATGCCCAGTAGTGGGATTGCTGCATCATATGGTAATTCTATTTTTAGTTTCTTAAGGAACCTCCATACTGTTCTCCATAGTGGCTGTATCAATTTACATTCCCACCAACTGTGCAAGAGGGTTCCCTTTTCTCCACACCCTCTCCAGCATTTGTTGTTTGTAGATTTTCTGATGATGCCCATTCTAACTGGTGTGAGGTGATATCTCATTGTAGTTTTGATTTGCATTTCTTTTATAATTAGTGATGTTGAGCAGCTTTTCATGTGCCTCTTGGCCATCTGTATGTCTTCTTTGGAGAAATGTCTATTTAGGTCTTCTGCCCATTTTTGGATTGGGTTGTTTTTTTTAATATTGAGCTGCATGAGCTGTTTATATATTTTGGAGATTAATCCTTTGTCCGTTGATTCGTTTGCAAATATTTTCTCCCATTCTGAGGGTTGTCTTTTTGTCTTGTTTATAGCTTTCTTTGCTGTGCAAAAGCTTTTAAGTTTCATTAGGTCCCATTTGTTTATTTTTGTCTTTATTTCCATTACTCTAGGAGGTGGATCGAAAAAGATCTTGCTGTGATTTATGTCAAAGAGTGTTCTTCCTTTGTTTTCCTCTAAGAGTTTTATAGTGTCCGGTCTTACATTTAGGTCTTTAATCCATTTTGAGTTTATTTTTGTGTATGGTGTTAGGGAATGTTCTAATTTCATTCTTTTACATGTAGCTATCCAGTTTTCCCAGCAGCAGTTATTGAAGAGACTGTCTTTTCTCCATTGTATATCCTTGCCTCCTTTGTCATAGATTAGTTGACCATATGTGCGTGGGTTTATCTCTGGGCTTTCTATCTTGTTCCATTGATCTATGTTTCTGTTTTTGTGCCAGTACCATATTGTCTTGATTACTGTAGCTTTGTAGTATAGTCTGAAGTCAGGGAGCCTGATTCCTCCAGCTCCGTTTTTCTTTTTCAAGACTCCTTTGGCTATTCGGGGTCTTTTGTGTCTCCATACGAATTTTAAGATTTTTTGTTCTCATTCCGTAAAAAATGCCATTGGTAATTTGATAGGGATTGCATTGAATCTGTAGGTTGCTTTGGATAGTATAGTCATTTTCACAATATTGATTCTTCCAATCCAAGAACATGGTATATCTCTCCATCAGTTGGTATCATCTTTATTTCTTTCATCAGTGTCTTATAGTTTTCTGCATACAGGTCTTTTGTCTCCCTAGGTAGATTTATTCCTAGGTATTTTATTCTTTTTGTTGCAGTGGTAAATGGGAGTGTTTCCTTAATTTCTCTTTCAGATTTTTCATCATTAGTGTATAGGAATGCAAGAGATTTCTGTGCATTAATTCTGTATCCTGCAACTTTACCAAATTCATTGATTAACTCTAGTAGTTATCTGGTGGCATTTTTAGGATTCTCTATGTATAGTATCATGTCATCTGCAAACAGTGACAGTTTTACTTCTTCTTTTCCACTATGTATTCCTTTTATTTCTTTTTCTTCTCTGATTGCTGTGGCTACGACTTCCAAAATTATGTTGAATAATAGTGGTGAGAGTGAGAGTGGACATCCTTGTCTTGTTCCTGATCTTAGAGCAAATGCTTTCAGTTTTTCACCATTGAGAATGATGTTTGCTGTGGGTTTGTCGTATATGGCCTTTATTATGTTGAGGTAGGTTCCCTCTATGCCCACTTTCTGTAGAGTTTTTATCATAAATGGGTGTTGAATTTTGTCAAAAGCTGTTTCTGCATCTATTGAGATGATCGTATGGTTTTTATTCTTCAATTTGTTAATATGGTGTATCATATTGATTGATTTGCATATATTGAAGAATCCTTGCATCCCTGGGATAAATCCCACTTGATCATGATTTATGATCCTTTTAATGTGTTGATGTATTCTGTTTGCTAGTATTTTGTTGAGGATTTTTGCATGTATATTCATCAGTGATATTGGTATGTAATTTTCTTTTGTTGTAGTATCTTTGTCTGGTTTTGGTATCAGGGTGATGGTGGCCTCATAGAATGAGTTTTGGAGTGTTCCTTTCTCTGCAATTTTTTGGAAGAGTTTGAGAAGGATGGGTGTTAGCTCTTCTCTAAATGTTTGATAGAATTCACCTGTGAAGCCATCTGGTCCTGGACTTTTGTTTGTTGGAAGTTTTTTAATCACAGTTTCAATTTCATTACTTGTGATTGGTCTGTTCATATTTTCTATTTCTTCCTGGTTCAGTCTTGGAAGGGTATACCTTTCTAAGAATTTGCCCATTTCTTCCAGGTTGTCCATTTTATTGGCATAGGGTTGCTTGTAGTAGTCTATTAGGATGCTTTGTATTTCAGCGGTGTCTGTTGTAACTTCTCTTTCATTTCTAATTTTATTGATTTGAGTCCTCTCCCTCTTTTTCTTGATGAATTTGGCTAAAGGTTTATCAATTTTGTTTATCTTTTCAAAGAACCAGGTTTTAGTTTTATTGATATTTGCTATTGTTTTCTTTGTTTCTATTTCATTTATTTCTGCTCTGATCTTTATGATTTCTTTCCTTTTGCTAACTTTGGGTTTTGTTTGTGCTTTCTCTAGTTCCTTTAGGTGTAAGGTTAGATTGTTGATTTGAGATTTCTCTTGTTTTTTGAGGTAGGCTTGTATAGCTATAAACTTCCCTCTTAGAACTGCTTTTGCTGCATCCCATAGGTTTTGGATCATCGTATTTTCACTGTCATTTGTCTCTAGGTATTTTTTGATTTCCTCTTTGATTTCTTCAGTGATCTCTTGTTTATTTAATAACGTATTGTTTAGCCTCCATGTGTTTGTGTTTTTTACGTTTCTTTCCCTGTAATTCATTTCTAATCTCACAGTGTTGTGGTCAGAAAAGATGCTTGATATGATTTCAATTTTCTTAAATTTACGGAGGCTTGATTTGTGACCCAAGATGGGATCTATCCTGGAGAATGTTCCGTGTGCACTTGAGAACAAAGGGTAATCTGCTGTTTTTGGATGGAATGTCCTGTAAGTATCAATTAAATCTATCTGCTCTGTTGTGTCATTTAAAGCTTCTGTTTCCTTATTTATTTTCATTTTGGATGATCTGTCCATTGGTGAAAGTGAGGTGTTAGAGTCCCCCACTATTATTGTGTCACTGTCGATATCATCTTTTATAGCTGTTAGCAGGTGCCTTATGTACTGAGGTGCTCCTATGTTGGGTGCATATATATTTTCAATTTTTATATTTTCTTCTTGGATTGATCCCTTGATCATTATGTAGTGTCCTTCCTTGTCTCTTGTAACATTCTGTATTTTAAAGTCTATTTTATCTGATATGAGTATTGCTACTCCAGCTTTCTTCTGATTTCCATTTGCATGGAATATCTTTTTCCATCCCCTCACTTTCAGTCTGTATGTGTTCCTAGGTCTGAAGTGGGTCTGTTATAGACAGCATATATATGGGTCTTGTTTTTGTACCCATTCAGCAAGCCTGTGTCTTTTGGTTGGAGCATGTAATCCATTCAGGTTTAAGGTAATTATTGATATGTATGTTCCTGTGACCATTTTCTTAACTGTTTTGGGTTTGTTTTTGTAGGTCCTTTTCTTCTCTTGTCTTTCCCACTTAGAGAAGTTCCTTTAGTATTTGTTGTAGAGCTGGTTTGGTGGTGCTGAATTCTCTTAGCTTTTGCTTGTCTGTAAAGCTTTTGATTTCTCCATTGGATTGAATGAGATGCTTGCCAGGTAGAGTAATCTTGGTTGTAGGTTCTTCCTTTCATCACTTTAAGTATATCCTGCCACTCCCTTCTGGCTTGTAGAGTTTCTGCTGAGAAATCAGCTGTTAACCTTATGGGAGTTCCCTTGTATGTTTGTCGTTTTTCCCTTGCTGCTTTCAATAATTTTTTCTTTGTGTTTAATTTTTGCCAGTTTGATCACTGTGTGTCTCGGCGTGTTTCTCCTTGGGTTTATCCTGTGTGGGACTCACTGCACTTCCTGGACTTGGGTGGCTATTTCCTTTCCCATGTTAGGGAAGTTTTCGACTATAATCTCTTCAAATATTTTCTCGGGTCCTTTCTTTCTCTTTTCTCCTTCTGGGACCCCTATAATGCGAACGTTGTTGCATTTAATGTAGTCCCAGAGGTCTCTTAGGCTGTCTTCATTTCTTTTCATTCTTTTTTCTTTATTCTGTTCCATGGCCGTGAATTCCACCATTCTGTCTTCCAGGTCACTTATCTGTTCTTCTGCCTCAGTTATTCTGCTATTGATTCCTCCTGATGTAGTTTTCATTTCAGTTATTGTATTGTTCATCTCTGTTTGTTTGTTCTTTAATTCTTCTAGGTCTTTGTTAAACATTTCTTTGCATCTTCTCAATCTTTGCCTCCATTCTTTTTCCGAGGTCCTGGATCATGTTCACCATCATTATTCTGAATTGTTTTTCTGGGAGGTTGCCTATCTCCACCTCCTTCATCTGGTACATAGCCCTCTGCCTTTTCATCTTGTCTGTCTTTCTGTGAATGTGGTTTTTGTTCCACAGGCTGCAGGATTGTAGTTCTTCTTGCTTCTCTATTTTTAGTTTTTTAAGGAACCTCCATACTGTTCTCCGTAGTGGCTGTATCAATTTACATTCCCACCAACAGTGCAAGAGGTTTCCCTTTTCTCCACACCCTCTCCAGCATTACCTCCCTTACTTTTGATAGATTATTTCCCCAGCCATTCTAGGCACACTGATCATCTGCTTCTCAGTTCCTAAGGCTTTTATTATCTGTCCTACTGATAGTTCCATTTAACCATACACAATCTGATACGATTGTCAGGCTGTTTTATGGGTATTCATTTTGTCAGTCCATGGGACATATATATTCGTTAAAAGAGAGGATCATATTTTGTTTCTCTTGTGTCCTCTATATCACCTAGCAGGTAGCCCAAGTTACTGTAGGTGCTGAGCAGATTCTTTCCTAGTTCTTAAATGCAAACGGCGTTGGCTAGACATGCACCAAGTGGACTGTCACAAAGCTCAGAGCACGCTGATTGTATACATAAAATCGGCAAGACTGACTTGAGAAATAAGCCGTGCTTTTTTTTTGAATGGGGGTGGGGTCCGTGTAATTGAGCTAGAAGGCATTTATTAATGGAAGGCTGTAACCCTTTAATTGTTTAGATGGAAAGGAAACATCTCCAACGTTCTTTTGTCCGTTGGCTGAACTCTTAGAAACCGAAAGGACTCAACAGCCCATTTCCATGGGGATAACTATAGATTTCTCAGGCAGCTTTGAAAATCAGAACCTGCCCACTAACCCACGGTGCTTGGGGTCAAGTTGTAGAAGCAGGGTGACCAGTTAGGAAAATAGTGAAAGAATCTGGTGCCTTGGAGTTCGTTTGGTGCAATGGGAGTGGGGAGAAGTGTGATTTGCTGAATCTGTTTAGAAGCTGTAGAGCCGGTTATGTGGATAAATGATCAGGGCCTTTGCAGTGACACCAGAATCCAGAGAATGAGCCCCAGGAGGAACGCCACCCTCACTTTGGAGACACTCCCTGTCCCTGGAGGTGAGTTGTCAGGGGCAGAGCTTGGGGGCTGGTGTCCATGTTGTAGTCAGCCCCAGCTTCTCTGTCGGGTTGGCATGTGGACTGTGCGATCCTCTCAGCTACTTTCCCTGCCTGGGGAGAGAGCATCGATCATTCAGAAGTTTAAAAATGTATTGGCTAATATTAAAAATAGGAAAAAGAATTGGGTAAAGTTCATTTTAATAACACATTTTATTTAACTCAATGTATATCCCAAATTCTACCATTTTAACATATAATCAGTATAAAAATTATTATTGAAAAAAAATGCATCGGCTAATCGACGGTCCCTTTGTTCTGAGCCCAGCCACATCATGGGAAAGCTAACAGGGTACACCCCTGCATTTCGCATTAGTCAGCTTCTGTATTGTGTGGGGCTGGGAACCTGTGCTCCTGGCAGAGAGGTCCAAGGGATGCTTCTTCTTGTTAAGATTTGGCCCGGAGCTCAGCCCTGCAAACATTGCCAGTGGATGGAATGGGCCAATATAGCAGCTCCTCACGTCCTCCTCTGTTCCCCTGGGGGACAGAGGGCTTTTTCCAGGGGAGGACAAAGCTCTCTATTTGGCAAGGACAGCTTGCTGAGAACTTCTTAGCAGATCCCAGGGCAGCGACCACAAAGAGAAGGAATGAACCACGCAGCTGGCAGACATCTCAGGAAGGAGTGACGGGTGTAAGAATGTCACCTTTGTGCCATTGGCTGCTGTGGGATGTTCCGCCAATGAGCCAACAGCCCTGGGCCTCAGTTTCCTAGCTTATAAAGTGGGTGTGATAGTAATAGTGCTATCTTCTGAAATGTTTTGTAGAGATTAAGTGAGTTAATACAAGTAAAATATTTAGAAGAGTTGCCTGGCACAAAATACATATCATATACATGTTGACTGCTATTAATATTATGTTATTAATTGATGTCATATGTTATTATATTGAGTTATTATCGAGTTATTATGTTATTAGTGTACCCCCAAGCCAGGCCCAGTCACTAGCCTTTTGTTACGGATTTGGTTCAGGGTAGTTTCTGGATCAGTCAGTCCTGCACAGGTTTCACTCCTCATACAAACACCTCGAAGTGAGCACCTCTTACAGCTAGATCTGTGCCGGAAACTTCGCATCCCTGAGCCACACACCTGCCGTGTCTGTGACAGGGGTGAAGAAACAGAAGCCCAGAGGGTTAAGAAACTACCAGGGCCACATACGCAGGGTTAAAACGAGGTCTCGTGACTCCAAGCCCAGCCCCCTCTCCATGGTCAGCATTGACAATGCCAGGTCAGCGAGTGTTTCCTCGTGTCCTCTGCACGCCCACTGCAGTGGGAAGCACTCTGAGGCAGTTACTCCTGACCTGGATCCAGATTCTGAGTTTGCAGGTCTGAGGTTAGGCCCCGGCATCTGCATGTTAGCTTCAGAGCATACTCCCGACACACAGTGGGAGGTACATAAGAAGGATGACCTCAGCTCCTGAGCAGTCTGGTCATGGAAGTGATCATCTAATTAAATTAAAGCGCATAGCAGGCACTGATTCTGTGCACATCTGCTGTGCCTGCTCTGAGAAGCAACCCAGTTAACTGGTGAGGTCGAGATACACGTTGTCCATGCTCAGAAAAGGATGATGTCATGGGGACGGGAGTGGCTAGAGGAAGGTTCATGAATGGAGCTCCACAGACTGGTACGATTTGTGAATGTGGAGGAGAGGGGCGAGGACAGTGCGCATGGTGACACCGTTTGAAGAAAGGTTCAGAGGTGAAAGGAATATGGCATGTGACAGGGCTGGTGAGGACCCCTGCGGGCATTTCCCCACTCTCTCTGGTGAACTGAAGACCTTCCCTGCAAGAGAAGGTAGTTTCACATTGCCTTCCTATGCCTTCACCAGGGGGACCCTAGGAGGAGAGATGGAGGGGAGCATAACCTCACCATTCACTACAACGAGAGGCAGAAAGGGGGTTGCATGAATGGATTAGACCTCGGTGAGTGCTGGACCTCCCTTGCCATTTTCTCTTTCCTGGTGACAGTGTTACATGTGCCTCTCTTCTCACTCTTGTCGTTCTGCTGAGCAATGATGATACCAGTGTGGCTTGCTGAGAAGTTCCTGCAGAAGGGAAGGATGTCCGTCAGTTTTGTGGGTTTTGTTGTGGTTTTACGTCTCTTGCTTGTGAGTAGCTTGGCCAGGTGTGCCCTCTCTGGGGCAGCAGCCACTGAGTCGAAGGCAGACCCTCTGGGCGTTTCCCTTCCTTCCTTGTCATCCATCCTCCTAATTTTGCCTCTGTCTCCGACTCATAGAAGGACCCTGGACAAGTCAGTTCCTCACCGGGTCCCAGTTTTCTCCCCTAAAATTCAGGCCCAGGACAAGATGATAGAAGTTAACAGTCAATGACCTTTTTGAATCCTTGGAACTATCCTTGGTGCTCAGTTTTCTTGGCTTTGAAACTTCCTTCACTGTTAGGTTCCTGAGCAAGGCCCAGATTTCCTGGGCTCGTTCTCCTTGGAAACCTTCTGCTAGGCTGGTGCTGGTTAAGAAGTCAAGAAGTGAATCCTGATACCCGCCGCCATCCCTTCAGATCTGAGTTGATGAACTTGCAGTTGCTAAAGGCTCTCTGAGGTCTAAGTCTTCCAGTAGGAAGAACCTGTGTCTATGTGGTTGACCATCCCTGACCATCCACTGATCATCCGTGAAAGAGATTGTCAGATGCTAAGCCCTTCTGTACGCAAGGTAATCATTGCCAAGAGTTTGCACTGAAGCAAAGATCTGAACAGGGACCCTGTGATGAGTCACTGTTGTCTTAATTGCAAAGGAAGCTACAAGCGTCACTTTCATCTAGAGGGAGAATCTCCTGGAATGGCAGGCACCTTGGCAAGCCAAGTCCCACCCCCATCTTCATCTTTATCATTTCCCTTTTCAGCTTGTTTGCCGTCAAAGCTCACCACGAGGTCACCTGTGGTAGTGAGGTTTACCCAGTGGCACTTGGCTAACAGACCAAACATACTCCATTTCCTCTGATAATCGATAATTATTAGTCACCTGCATTCTCCCCAGAGCTGTACCCTTGCCTCCCTTTTGTGTCTCTGGGAGAGCAAATGGAGCCAGGATTAACCAGCCAGGGTTTGTGAGGCCCAGCGTGCTTTTGTTTGTGTCTTTGGCTTATGGGCTGTCTTTGTTGGATGAAATAGTGGGCCTTCCACTAGGCATGGCTCAGCAACTGTGCTGGTGTCTGTGCTTTATTGAGCAATAAATTAATACAGAGCACTGCCAAGAAAACAGATAAATGGATAGGACAGCAGACACATTTTTAACAAGGAAAATGGCTTTGTTTCTTACTAGCATCATTTAAATGATTAGCTCGGTAATTGTGTGTTCCTTGATTGGGGGTGGAGGAGGGGATCCTGATTAAACACATGTATGGGAGGAACTGTGTGGGCATCCTCCAGGGATTTAGGGAAGAGGAGATTTGTTTAGGATCCTAGGTCCTGGGAGAGGCTGGCGTTTTCATCATGTGTGATACAAATCCTGCCTGGGTTTTAAGCCTATAAATAGCATGTGGTTCACGGCTGGCTGTACCTACAGGCTCTGATCAGGATAGTCAGACTTGAAGAAGTTAGGAGAAATCTTTTATGATTTGTCATGGTCATTAACTGCATCCCCCGATTCATAATGGCAAGAGGGAAGGAGAAAGGAAGATAGACTCCATGAGAGGAAGCTCCTTGTTTGTAATGCAGATCTCACAAAGCCCAGAGAAATTTTAGATGTCATCATAAAGGTGAACCTTCAAAACTCAAGAGAAAGGCAACAGAGAAAAAAAAAAAAAGTCCTTCCCTGTCCCGCATGTACATATAAACATCACATCGTGCATGTTTTGTCATAACTAATTTTTAGAAAGGGTCCTCGCCCCAACAGAATATCAGCTGGGTAAGGGGCTCTGTCCCTTGTTCTCTGTGATGTCCCTCCTGCTGGGAATGTTGTCCATAATATAATAGGAGGTCAGTACATATGGGTGGAGAAATGAAAGCATAAGTGGACTGTTTTCCACCCTCCAGCTCTACCCATTATTCCTTAATAGCTTAACCAGACTTCTACCAGCTCCTTCCCCAACAGCTCCCACCTGAATGTCCATGCTCCCCTCTGCTCACCTGATTAATTCTTTTCTTTTTTATTGGAAATTGAGTCCTTGCTGTGGACCATCTTTTCCATGGTCTCAATTTGACATTAAAATCTTAGAGTATTGATCTTCTTAAGATCCATTTCACAAACCTTTTCAGGCTGCTGTGCAATTTTTATCTGTGTTTCTCTAGGAATAGATGAGTTGCATAAATGTGAATTCAATTCATCTCGCAAGTATAATAGCTTATCATAATAGACCCTTCATGTAATAAGTACATCAGAACATAATTTAGCCTTTATGGGATTTTTTTTTTCCTGCTTCAAATGATTGGTCTGTATGCTTAATCGTTCAGGAACACATGTGACCGACTGCCAGATTTTTGTTTTAGAAAGAAAGAGAAGAAGAATGGGAGGGAGACAGGAGGGCAGGGAATAAAAGAGAAAGAAAATATGGATGTATATTGATATCCCTAAGTGTTTATTATAAGTTCTGAGGACTTACAGCTATCTTATAGAAAATATTTACAAAAAGGAGGTGTCCTAGGATTGGAAATTGAAGAGGGTAGACAAATTGATGCTTCTGTTAAAACAGAGGGTATCCTGGAGATTTCTGATAAAGGGAGCTTTTCAAATTTTCTCATCTCTCATCTGGTGCTTATAATGTTCCCATGTATCTCTTCTTGGTAGGGGGTTTAAAATAAAAATGCAGCTCTTTGCCAAGGATTTGCTTTGTTGGAACAAATCATTTGCAATAGAAATGCGTTTACTAAAGTCAGTGCCGTTTTAAATGTAGCGCGTGCTGCACCCCGGCAAAGAATCCTAAGGATGACTCAAAGCTTTTTTGAAACACTGCCATGTAATTAAAGAAAGCTGACTTAATGATCTAACATTTAACATTATTCTTTACAGTTTTACTCTTGGATTGGAAAATAGTTGCAAAAATAGCTTCATTTAATTAGAATGTGAAACATCACACACATATAGCTGTATGTATATATATTCATTTTACAAATTATTATTTGTAGAAATAGTCCACCTTGTGTGACCAAAAAAATAAATGTAGGGTCTGTGTTTTATCCTTCCCATTTATTCATCCACAAGTATTCATTGAGGACATGCCTTATGCTGGGCATTAAGAAGAACGTAACATTCAGAACACAGCCTCAAGGGGCTTGTACTCTAGTTGGGGAGACAAGACATATACACAAAAATAGTTAACCATCTATATCAAGTAGTATGGAATAGAGTGTCCTTAGAATGTGAAAAATGATATGTGCTTTGGAACATCAAGCAAGAAGCAGCAGGAGAATCTATACATCAAAGGGGGAATTCATTCATTCATTCATTCATTCAGCAATTCTGTTGAAAGCACCTACTGTGTTTCAGCCACTGATCTGTGTGTCGGGGAATAAAGCAAGGACAAAACAGACCATATCTCCGTCCTTACAGAGTTTGTCTTCTCTCGGGGTTAGATAAGCAATGAACGAGTAAAGAAGTAAAGAGACAAAGTAATTTCAGGTAATGATAAGCCAACAAAGGAAATGAACAGTGTGAAGGGACGGGCCAGTGCAGTGTGTACCTGTGTGCACTAGCACACCCATGGCACAGCTTTAGGAAGGATTGTCAGGAAAGGCTTCTATGAGGAAAGCTGACCTGAGGTCAGACCTGAATAAGGAAGGGAGCCTGCAGATGGGTGGCATTCTATCCTTGCCTTGGAGGACCAGGAAGATATGGTTTGGAGGATGGGAAAGGGACAGACATTCTGAAACATTTCTGAGCCTGGGGTTGCAGTACTTTGTGTAATGTAAGAACTCAATAAATATTCCTTGAGTGAATCAATGAATGATATTGTCATCTAGAAGGTTGGTAGCTGTTTATAGGTGAGATTTTTTTTGCATCTTCCAGTAAGATCATTCTGGAATGTAATATTCAGTGTGCCCAATCGGCAGACATCGTGCTGGAAATGTATTTGTTTAACATTTATCGATAGTGCACTTACCACATGGCAGACGCTGTCTTGAGTGCCTTACAAATATTAACCTATTTCATCCTTCTAACTCTTTGAGGTAGATGCTCTTCTTACTTCCCTCTGATGGATGTGGGAACTGAGGCATAGAGCGTGATCTGCTCGAGGTCGCATGGTGGTGAGTGTCTGAGTGCACAGTTCGAGCCCTTAACCATCATGCTCCTTTCCGCGAGAGGAGGGACCATCCATGTCACTCAGGACACTTCCAAGCATTGTCATCCTGGACTGGTAGAAAGAGAATGGGGACCTTTTGTAATTGTTTAAGGGTCTAGAGCTATGCTACCACAAAGAATTTTCTGCAAAGGTGAAAATGTTCTTCTGGGTGCTGTCCAATACAGTGGACACTAGCATGTGTCTGTCAAGCTCTTGAAATGTGGCTAGTGCCACTGAGGAACCGAGTTTTCAGATTTTATTTAACCTCAACTAATTTCAATATAAACCTCAAAACTAAGGCAATATAAAATATTTTTCTGTTAAGCACAACTTTATTGTTTTAGTAGGACTACTTTTCACTAAATGTAACAACTGTGGCATCACAAAAGAAATTGTATTGCAGTGGGTGTGTTGGGTGTACAAGTTGTGTTTAGTATCTCATTAATAATTTTTGATAATAATTGCATGTTGAAGTAATGAATGAATGAATGAATGAATTCCCTCCTTGATGTACAGATTCCCGTCTCCTTGCTCGATGTTCCAAAGCACATATCATTTTTCACATTTTGAGGACACTCTATTCCACAATACTTGATGTAGATATTTAACTATTTTTGTGTATATGTTTTATCTCCCCAACTAGACTACAAGCTCCTTGAGGCTGTGTTTTGAATGTTCACGTTCCTCTTAATGCTTAATGTTTTGGATATAATGGATTAAATAGGAAATACTGAAAATGTGAATATCACTTAAGTTTTAAAAAAATGTGTGTACTAGGAAACTAAAGATTACAAACGTGGCTTGAATTCTATTTCTGTTGCATGGCACTGGCCTACAGTTCACCCTCATGCCACCGCATAGGGTGCTTGAGCAGATAGGAACTAGCTGTTGTGTTTTGGTGGACACTGAGCCATCGTCCTGATGAGCAGTTCTCCAGGGACTTCTGGGGACTTACTATCCTCATTCCTGTCCCCAGTTCCCAGAGACCAACCTGTGCTGTTGTTACTAAGGTTTTGCAGACGGAGTGCCACAGGAAGTTTGTGGAAACTCATACATTTACATGACCTTCGTTTTGCTGAAAAAGATGTGGATTTGGTTGGAGCTGGGGGATCTCCAAACCAGATCCTACTTACACCTTCTGCTCCTGCCTGTTTCTTGGTAAGGACTGAGGCCTGCGTTGCCCCTGGCAGGAAGCAGCTGTCTCCCCATCCGCGTGCTTGAGGGCCAAGCCCTGTACCTGGGCCCAGAGGTGCCAAGGAGCGGGGGATGAGATGGCTGTGCTTGCTCAAGGGACCCTGCAGAGCCGGGAACAGCCTGCCCAAACTCCTCAGGGTCCTGATGCTCACATGGCAGCCAGTGGTCCAGTCAGTGCCGGGCTCTGGCTCCATCCTAGCCGTCACACTGTCATCGGTGTCCCCCACCACCCTGAGGTTCAGCATGCCACAGCCTCCCTGCCGGCCTCGGTTTCAAAGAGGCGTGTGGGTGTGTCGGGGGAGAGGCGGGCCTCCTCAATGACTGGGTTCACTGAGGACTGCTCTTCCAGGGTCACTCCAGTGGAGATGCTGGGGAATCAGGTAGTTCCCCACGCACCAGCACAGAGCCCTGACTCTCCGTGTTGGGCTTCACGGACCCACACCCTCAATTGTCATTGCATGTTTCTGCCCTCGGATGCCTCCCAATCACTGCTCAGGTGACCACAGATTTCAGATACATGCTGTTAGTGGCTCTTAGCCCAGGCTGCACACTGGAATTACCTAAGGAGCTTTATTTTCTAATACATCGGAAAACTACTCATGCCTGTTCCTTCCCCTCTGAGATGCTCATGTCATTGCTCTGGGGTGCAACTTGGTGATCTGGGTTTTAAAAACTTTTAAGTTCTTCTTGCCAGAGAGGAACTGATGCAATAAACAGACCTCTCTCAAAATGTGTCAGAATTACAGAGTATGGGGGCATGGTGTTGCTTGTTGAAAATGCAGATTTCAGAGCCCTTCCTCAAACCTTTAGAATCAGAACATTTGGAAATGTATTTTTAACAAACAGCTTCAGTGGATCAAAGAGATACCTGCATTTCCATGTTCATTACAGCATTATTCACAATAGCCAAGATATGGAAACAACCTAAGTCTCCACTGATGGTTGAATGGATAATGAAAATGTAATAAATGTCTATATTTATATATCTGTCTACAATGGAATATTATTCAGCCATAAAAAAGAAAGAAATCCTGCCATTTTTAATAACATGGGTGAACCTGGAGGAAACTGTGCTAAGTGAAATAAGCCAGACACATGAAGACAAATACTGCATGATCTCACTTATTATGGAATCTAAAAGTCAAACTCACAAAAGCAGAGAGAGTAGAATGATGGTTTCTAGGGGTTGGGTGATGGTGGGATGGAGGGCTGGGGAGATGTTGGTCTAAGGGTACAGACTTCCAGTTATAAGATGAATAGCTTCTGGGGGCCCAATGTACAGCATGGGGTCTATAGTTAATTATGCTGTATTGCATGTTTGAATTTGCTGAGAAAGAAGACCTTAAGTGTTCTCACCACACACACAAGAATATGGTAACTGTGTGAGGTGATGGATGTGGTAATTAGTTTGATTGAGGTAATCATTTCACAGTGTACACATATATCAAATCATCACGTTGTAAACCTTAAATATACACAATTTTTATTTTGTCAATTATGCCTCAATAAAGCTTAGAAAAGAAATAAACAAAATAGCATCTATGAGCATTTGCTCCCATCACTCCCCTGTATATTATTTTGTGCGGAGAGCATGTTGACAGTGACACAGACCCGAACTCCCCACGAGTTAGAGTTCACCGTGGGATCAGGGGCTGCGTTGCTCTTTTCACCAAGAACCAGTTTTGAGAGCATGCTGTGTTAGATGCTCCTCCAGCGTGCATATGCCACTTCCCATGGCCTCAGGAACTGGTTTTAATGGACTGCTCTTGATCTGAAATCTCGATATCCATTTTTCTTCTTCTCAACATCCAGTGATTCAGTTGGAGTGGATCAGTCCCCATCATCTCCAGCAATGTATGAGTTATATTCTGCCAGCCAAGACCTTTTTTTTTTAGCATCTTTATTGGGATATAATTGCTTTACAATGGTGTGTTAGTTTCTGCTTTATAACAAAGTGACTCAGTTATACATATACATATGTTCCCATATCTCTTCCCTCTTGCGTCTCCCTCCCTCCCACCCTCCCTACAAGACCTTTTTTAAGAGGTTTTTTTTTTTTAAGAAAACTCATTCATTAAGGTAGCACAAGTGCCATAGAAAGGCTACCAGCTTCTGTCTTTCCTACGTCTTTCCTGTACTGTGCAAATGGCTGAGTGTCATGTCATACAGTTTCCTGTATGTGTGTACACATGCACACGAGAGAGAGAGAGAGAGAGAATTTGTAAGACATAATGGAGGTTTTAGACATCATCATTCACCTGTTGCTGGGTCAGGTATATCAGGTTATTAAACAGAGAACAAGAAATTTTTTGATGTGGCTCTAAGAATTCTAAACCATCTGTTCCCATCTTCGGGATATTTAACAGCTAGTGTGTCAGGATGCATTAGGCCTCTGCAAGCATCCAGGAGTCTTAAATTGGATGACCATATTCTTTGTCCTCTGCAAAGAACACTCCTGAGCACGAAAAGGAGTGTTCTTAATAATTATTCCTGGATACCAGGCAGACTGGGATGTGTAGTCAGCAGAGGCCTAGAGACCTAACACAATCTCTGCTGTAAAGATCTTCTAATCTTGGCTTATTAAAAATGGGATCAGAAGCTGATATAATAAGCAAATTCCTTCCATGGTATTCCTGGCCGGTGACCTCCTGCATCTACTTGAATATCCCCAGGGACAGAAAGCTCAGTATTACATATAGCAGCCTACTCCATTACCGGATGGTCCTTACCGATTAGAATGTAATAAAAGAATTTTCCAATACGGGGTATAAAACTGGAAAATATGCTAATAATGTATAGTAAAGCAGTAAACATACACTGTCCGTAGCGATGGGAGAGAGGGTTGCTTAGGGTTTGTGGGGCCAGTGGAGTCGCTGACTGCCTTTTGTGTCCTCATTTTTTGGGGGGTCTCCCATCACAGCCCTCCAAGAGCACTTTTCAGCCTTGCTCCTTCTTCACTAAGGAACTCAGAAAAAGCTGATGAAACTTCAGAGTTCCACCAGGGAAGGCGTGATGGGGGGAGCGTTTCTGGGACCTTGGAGGCCTCATAATCCCAAATTCAGGAAGTAGCTTTGGCGTCTTGGGTTAAAAGAACAAAGGCAGGGAGCGGAACATGGATTTGAGGCCCAGATCTGCCTATTTCACAAGATATTTAAGCTCCCCGTGCCTCAGTTTCTCCACCTTCAGAATGGAGGTACCTCTTCCTTCTTGAGGACAGTGGGTCTTCATTCAGCTCAGTGTGGTCAGTGTTTCCCCTGCCCTCACTCCATGCTCTCATGGTGATGGGTAGCACCATCTTGGTCCCTCTGTTCACTCAGCAAATACAGATGGGACGGTGGTTCAGAAGCTTTGGACGTGCTGCTTTCTGTGTGTGAAATGCTCATCTTGTTCTAGTTAATTCTTTCTAATCCTTCTTCCTCAGGGACGTCTCCGTGGACCCCGCAGTCAACAAAGCTCGCTTCTCCTCGTTAGCACCCTTCTCGCCATGTGCAGTTTTTACTCGTGTGACCATTGGTTGACTGTCTTTCCTCTAGGCTGTGAGTTTCGTGCAGGCAGGGCCCACTTTTATTCTCTGCTATATATCCAGGCATTGCACATAGCTTGCTACGAAGTAGTCCCTCAATAAACGTTTGTGGAATGACTAAGAGAGTGGTGGGGACACAGACGTGAATGACATAGTGTCTACCCTCAAGGAGATCATATTTGAGAGAATGAGAAGAAAACTGGTGATTATAGTAGAGAATGGAGTAAATTCCTCAATTAGAGTCTCCCCAGACTCCTTTGGAGGCCCCCCTCAGTGGAGCAGCAGAGGAAGGGTACTTTTGGGAGAAAGACTAAGAATTGTCACCCCACATGCATCTGAGTGGCTTGATTTTTCTTTTCTTTTTTTAAATTTTATTTATTTTTGGCTGCATTGGGTCCTCGTTGCTGCACGCAGGCTTTCTCTAGTTGCAGCGAGCAGAGACTTCTCTTGTTGCAGAGCATGGGCTCTAGGTGCGCGGGCTTCAGTACTTGTGGCATGCAGGCTCAGTAGTTGTGGTGCACGGGCTTAGTTGCTCTGTGGCATGTGGGATCTTCCAGACCAGGGATCGAACCTGTGTCCCCTGAATGGGTAGGAGGATTCTTAACCGCTGCACCACCAGGGAAGTCCTTGATTTTTCAATAGAAAAGTAAACAAAAAAGAAAAGGTAAAAGAAACAAGGCTTAAAAACAATTTCAACCACCCTGTGTTGATAGCATTCACAACAAAATCTACAAAGGCAGCTTAAGGTCATCAACGTGACTGCTGTGGGAGAGATGTTGTCAAGCAGACCCACATTCTTATGAAGGTGGGGCAGACCAACGACTGCCAGAGGGTTCTTGCATGGGTGGAGCCCAAACAGAGGGCGCTGGTCTGTCCTCCCTCTGTCTTAGACATGTCTGGGGAGAATGGGCAGAGCCATGGCCTTTGGTTCCTTTGTTTTTGGAAGCCATGTTGGCAACTGTTCTTCTTTCACACTGTTTCTTTCCAGCAATAAAGAAAATCATTTTTTGATGAGCTCCCATCTTCCCTTTGTGGGACTATTGATATCTTTGGAAACCAAGTCTTCTCAGCCTTTACAAATCTATAATCCTGGGTGGAACTAGGACTTCAGAAATCTAAGCCTACATATTGGAAATGGGTATTTTTTTATAAATTTATTTTATTTTTCTTTATTTTTGTCTGCATTGGGTCTTTGTTGCTGCCTGCAGGCTTTCACTAGTTGCAGCGAGCGGGGGCTACTCTTTGTTGCAGTGCTCGGGCTTCTCATTGTGGTGGCTTCTCTTGTTGCAGAGCACAGCCTCTAGGTGCGCAGGCTCAGTAGTTGTAGCTTGTGGGCTCTAGAGCACAGACTCAGTAGTTGTAGCGCACGGGCTTAGTTGCTCCGTGGCATGTGGGATCTTCCCAGACCAGGACTCGAACGCGTGTCCCCTGCATTGGCAGGCAGATTCTTAACCACTGCGCCGCCAGGGAAGCCCCTGGAAATGGGGGTTTTAATCACTTTATTAGCAGTAGTGACATCATATACTAAATTCATGAGGTAGCTTTCTATGGGGGAAGATATGTCAACTTAATTAAAAAAAAATCTTGCTGGCATTGACTAGCACATCAAACTAGAGTGTGAAAATGGTTTTGAATAATGTTTCAAGATAAAGAGTTCTAGCCAATTTTTTTCTTCCTTCCAGAAGTCTTTGAGGTATGTTTTTATAGATATTTTAAGGGAAATTTGTCCAAATAGTGCATACCTAAAATAACCAATTTAATATGTTTTTCCATCCATATTCAAAAAAGAAAGAATATCCTGAAAACATAAACATTTATTTATTTGTTTATTATTTTATGAGGGTTTTAAAGCAACGGTTTCTCAAACTATAGTCGTTGAACCGGCTTGTTAGAGATGAAAATTCTCGGGCTCCCACAGAATCAGAATCTCTGGGATGGGTTCAGCAATTTGTGTTTTAACAGGCCCTGCAGAGAATTGTGATGTGCACTCAAGGTTGAGAACCACTCTTAGGCTGGGGCACAAATGTCTCAAAAGGCTTTCGATGCTAGGAACCTCATCTTGGCATCTGTCATCCTGCCTTGCACAAGAATGAAAGCTGGCCTTCATGTTGTATAAAACAGGGGCCGCCTTCTCCAGCTCGGTATCCCCTTCCAGCTCAACCCCGAGTCCATAGTGGACACTCAGCAGATGGGTGCCATGAATGAGGGAATGGAGAACGGAACGGGGAGTTCAGAGGAGTGAACGGAGTGGATGGAGAGGGGAATCTGGTGATCAGGCTGGGGCTGAAATGCACTGCTGGTGGACTTCTCTGGTGACGCAGTGATTAAGAATCCGCCTGCCGATGCAGGGGACACGGATTCGAGCCCTGGTTCGTGAAGATCCCACATGCCGCGGGGCAACTAAGCCCGTGCGCCACAACTACTGAGCCTGTGCTCTAGAGCCCACGTGCCACAACTACTGAAGCCCGCGCGCCTAGAGCCTGTGCTCTGCAACAAGAGAAGCCACCGCAGTGAGAAGCCCACAACGAAGAGTAGCCCCCGCTCGCCGCGATTAGAGAAAGCCTGCATTCAGCAATGAAGACCCAACGCAGCCAAAAATAAATTAATTAATTAAAAAAAAGAAACGCGTTGCTGGATTATGATAACAGAGCCCACAAACCCTGAGAAGGTGCTGGTTCTCCCAGTATGGAAACCGAAAACTTGAAAAACCCATACAAAAGCCTGGAGGACATGCACCTCAGTTCTGCTTTCTCCTTGATCAGTATTTCGAAGCTCTTAAAAATAGGGAATAAATCATCCTTCACACATTTTCTGGCCCCTGCCTTGCTGAAGGGCTAACTCTGTACCTAGTCTGAAGTCTAAAGCAGCCCTGAACGTCAGACACACACTGTTCCTCATTTTAAATGGCCTTGAAAAGACACGTGGCATTCCACAGCCCTCTTCTGTTCCCAGAGTAGTTGTGAGGCTAAGAGGCGGGCCAGCTTGTGTTACCTGGCGATGCTCACGTCCCCCCACCCCCTAGCATGTGCCCCGTGAAAGTGGAGCTTGTGGTTTTCCAACTGTTGGTCTCTAGTCTGCCTGACCTCCTGTCACCCTTTGCGGCGTTGTGAGCGTCTGATCCTCATGGGGTGACAGGGAGACCCATGAAGGGAGTGGGGCGGCAGCCAGGGCTGTGGTCCGGCCTTTCTGAATTAGTAGTGGTGCAGTGTTTGATGGACATCCAGTCATCACTCAGGGCATCCCATCCATAGTTATCCATGTTGAGGTTTATGCCTTGACTTGTGATTTTCCCAGCTGTGGGAGTGGAAATTCGTGAGCATGAGGAATGCTATCTCTTGAAACCTTCTACTTCCTTCAGAAAGGGTAGATTGTCTGTAAGAATTCAATGGTAAATATATAGAATATATATTTTTTCCTCTGAGTAAGGGAAGGAGGGAGAGAGATCAGAAGTGGGCAAGCTAGTGCCTTCTCTTTGGAGACCTGGATTTCACTCGGCTGTAGACCTTAATAAAAGGTATTTGCTAGTTTCATTCTTAGCCCAGGTAGTGTTTGCCAACGCCAACCCATTTGTTATGGTCAGGAGTCAGTTCTACAAAGGAGAAAATACAGTGTGATGCTTTCAGAACCAAGCCGTGCATATCGGTGGCCACACCTAGCATGGGGGGGGTAATGGGTTCTGAAGCCTGGTCAGTGTTCGTGTCAATGTTGTAATTTCAGTTCAGTGGCTGTTCATCGTCTTTAGCCAACTCCCTTGGTGTTGAGGGGCTTTGATGCACTACTTTCTAGGGTGCATGCCAATCCTTTTTAAAAGCCACCCTTTGGCCGCAAAATCATTACTGTAGAAGAAGGACATTTTAGGTTGTTTCTAGGTGTGACTATAGGGTCCCACTAACACACCGAGGGCCTGTGACCAAGTCATTACTGCAGCTTGGCCTTGAGGTTTAGACTTGGAGACCCAGTGCCCTGTGTCTAGTCCATTCCCTTTTAGAGGAAATTGTTATGTGTTTTTAAAGTGGTTACAAGCCAAGGGCACACTCTTGTTATTATTATTTTTTTAATTTATTTTTTTGCGGTATGCGGGCCTCTCACCGCTGTGGCCTCCCCTGTCGTGGAGCACAGGCTTCGGACGCGCAGACTCAGCGGCCATGGCCCACGAGCCCCGCCGCTCCGCGGCACGCGGGATCCCTCCGGACCGGGGCACGAACCCCCGTCCCCCGCATCGGCAGGCGGACTCTCAACCACTGCGCCACCAGGGAAGCCTATTTTCTTTTTCTATTGTGGTCAAGGGCACATTTTTTAAAAACTCTCAATCATGTCTCGGACTTTAGCTACAGTTACCAGAAGACAAAGTAGGTTCTGGCTCCAGTCAGCTCCCTGATTCCTGAGAAAGTCATAGCCCACTTTGTGCATCAGTTAAAGATGAGGATGGGAGGGGGAGGGGAAGGTGGGGACTCATATAAGGTGTCTATGGCTAAATGGGGAGAGATTCTGGAAACTAAAGGAGAAATTCGAATTAACTAAGGGGTAAGATCAAACATCCCAGAGAGGCAAGAATCACATGTATGTAATAGAAGTTTCTTGGAGATAGCAACTGCTATTGAAAGGAGAGATATTTGTATCACTCTGAGAAGGTGATTATATTTGAGATTTGAAATATATACTGCTGGATTCCACTTGCAGGTTCTCAGAATTTTTCTTCCAGTTTTTTTTATTGTAGTAATTACACATAAAATAAGATTTTATCATTATAGCCATTTCTAAGTGTACAATTCTGTGGTTTAAGTACATTTGCAATGTTTACAACTATCATCACTTTCAATTTCTTTTTCATTAGCACACATTCTTTTTTTCCCTGGTTTTGTAAATAAAGTTTTATTGGTACACAGCCATGCCCATTTATTTATGTGCTGTCTCCACTGGCTTTGCACTATAGCAGGGGTCCCCAAGCCCCGGGCCACTGACCGAACCATCAGCGGCCTGTTAAGAACCAGGCCACACAGCAGGAGGTGGGCAGTGGGCGGCGGGCGAGCGAGCGAGCGAGCGAAGCTTCATCTGGCTCCGCATTGCTCTCCATCGCTCACGTTACCACCTGAACTGTCCCCCTCCATGACTCGCATGACTGCCTGAACCAGACCTCCCCGCCCCCAGTCCGTGGAAAAATTGTCTTCCATGAAACCCGTCCCTGGTGCCAAAAAGGCTGGGGCCCACTGCACTATAGTATCAGACTTGAGTAGTTGTAACAGAGACCCTGTGGCCTAAAATATTGGCTATTCAGCTCTTTATAGAAAAACAAACAAATTCTATACACACTAAACAATATCTTTCCATCCCCACCTCCTCCAGGTCCTGGCAATCCCCCTTCTACTTCTGCCTCTCTGAATCTGATTGTTCTAGGTGCCCCATATAAGTGGAATCATACAGTATTTGTCCTTTTGTGTTTGGCTTATTTCACTTAGCAGATGTCCTCAAGGTTCATCCGTGCTGTAGTATGTGCCAGAATTTCCTTCCTTTTTTAAGGCTGAATAATATTCCACCGTATGTACAGACCCCATTTCGTTTATCCATTCATCCGTCAGTGGACATTTGGGTGCTTCCACCTTTGTCTGCTGTGAACTGAGTGTATAGGTGGCTGTTTGAGTCCCAGCTTTCAATTCCATTTTTCCCTTTAATATACTCTTAGAACTGGCAAAATTTGAAAAGTAGGGCAAAGATGGCCATAAATTTAGACCTTGGTGACAACAGGCGGCAACTGGTGACCTGACAGTGCCACAGAAGTTTTCTCATCCTATGAACCTAATTAAATTAACAGTCCAGTTGGCCAAACTCACATGCACTTAAACCAGACAATTTCTGAAAAAGCTCATTAGGTGCAATCTTGGGAGCTCCACCAGCTGATGGAATGTTTTCCCCTGGGTTTTTCAATAATTAGACAGGAAAGGTCTTTCCAACTTTAGACCTCAAATGGAAGATTTTTGCCTTGTTTGCCAAGGCAGCGGTTTTCATGCCATTGGTTAAAATATGCAGAAATCAACCTTTAAAATTCTTTGATGCAGTGGCCTAAGATTTCAGTGTCAGTAAACCTCAACTCTCAGGAAGCACACAAGTTTTAGGGAAAATTTTCTGTCTTCATGTTACTATTGCTTGCCATCATTTCAGTTTCTTATTTCAGTTCTAAAAAATTTAGACCTTAGAGGAACACATTGAACTCTTCTGTGTTTTTAAGTTGTGCAGCATGAGATGAGCATGGTCGATGAAATCCAGGATGTAAGACAGATGACCCTCCTGTGACAGCTGGGGACACTAACCTGCAGAAGTTCACACAACTCACACTCAACATGAATCCTCAGAGGGGAAGAGAGTAGGCAGTTGACTTATAACTTAGGCCCCAGATTCTTCTTTGAGGAACGTAACAAACCAAGCAGAATCCAGACCCTCCGTATCTATTTGTATTAGTCAGTTTCTCCTCCACCCTCTCCAGAAAGCCAGCTGTTGTACTTAATTTGTCTGTATACCAGCAGACGCATGGTTTATAATAAACTTGTTCTTAGCGTACACTAAGGAGGAGCCTTATTATTTTCCAGGGCTTCTCTGTATCTATAGTAATTTTGAAATGACTACCTAATTTGAAAATGGACAGAGACACATTGCTGGGAATGTAGTTGGTTAAAAAATATTGACAGACATCCAGCATTTGTGATTAATTAGCAGAGTGTTCGTTTGTCTTTGTGTTCTTTGTTGTGTGTGTGTGTGTGTGTGTGTGTGTGTACGTATGTACATGTATATATATTCATGTCCCATGTATGCATTTATATCTATATTATTTTGTATCATGCCCCCTCAGGACTTGGGCTTCCCTTTGTTCCCTCAGATTTCTAGTTCTGAACCTAATCTAAATTCTCAACCTCTTCACATAACACTCCTGACATCTCCCATCTCAACTGAACCTGTTTTTCTTAGAGCTGTAATTTCCCTCACTTCTCTGTATGGAGGTGGCTTGTTTCTCCATAGCCCAGGGATCACTGGACACTCTGGCCCTCCATTGCCTCTTCCATCCTGTGCAAAACCTTTTCTCTTGAGGCCCCTGCCGCCTGACTAAATCCCCATTCTGTCTACTCTCCCTGCTGGTGTCATCTACCGACCTCCAGGCCCCTCTGGCCATCAGCTTCCAGTCTGTGCACTTGAATGTGCTAGCCGGCCCCTGTGCGTCCCCCATCCTTGTCCTCCTGACTGCAGTGATGTTCAACCCTGCTCCACTTCAGCAGGGGTCCCTTGGATCCTACCATCACAGGGAAGGATTTAAACTCTGAAGTCCCACTCAGCGAGGGTTCATATCCTTCCAGCTTTCTTTTTCTTTCACTGCACCCAGTCTCCAAACCCCTTCTCCAGTCTTTTCTCCATATGCTTATTTATTTAACAAATGTTGATCGAGACACTTTGCTAGCTCCTGGGAATTTAATGATGAGTAAAAATGGATATGCACCCTGTGTTCACAGAATATGCAGTCCAGTGGAGGAGAGGGGAATTGATCAAACGATTACACAAAGAAACGTAAAATTGCTCCTGTGCTAAGTGCCACAAGGTACAAACTGTGCTCATGGGGGACTTTCCTATATTATGTGAGCAGGGAAGTGATGGTGGAGTTGAGATCTGAAGGATGGATAGTCTATGAGGGGAAGTAAGTCTTCCAGGAGGAAGGAAGTGCTTGTGCAAAGGCCCTGTGGTTGGGGGGGTGTGCACACGGTAAATAAGAACTGAAATTTCCATTAGTTGGCGTCTAGAGAGGGAGAAAGTGTGAGATAAAGCCAGAGAGGAGGAAGAAGGCCAGAGTTTTCAGGGTCTTCTAAGCTTCATACCAAAAGCCATGGAAATCATTTGCAGCGATTGAGTGGGGGTCCTCGCCATTTTATATCACGTGTCCTGAAAATCCAGTCCATTCTACACTGAGTATGGCTTTATAGTATTGCATTTTTGGAAACACCAGATTTGAATGCCCACAAAATCACAGGCATTTTTTTTGGTAACTATATTCTTTTATTACTTTAAAAATTATAATTGAATATACTCCAATCAGTATATTCATCCAATGAAATTCTTTTTTTTTTTTTAACATTATTGGAGTGTAATTGCTCCACAATGGTGTGTTAGCTTCTGCTCCACAACAAAGTGAATCAGCTGTACATACACACACGTTCTCATAGGCATTTTTACTAGGCTTCCTTACATTTGAATAAAGCACTGTTTTACTCTTATCTGGAAGTCCCATGTATTTTATTTTAATGCTATAATTCTAAATACCAACTGCTGAAAGCTCCTTTTTTCTCCTTTCCTTCTTTCATCTTGAATACATCTGCACTTCAACTATTGTTTGGAGTCTTGGTTTCCAGTGAATCCACTTACGGCATTTTTGTGTAAGCACTTAACGTAAGTCAAATGTAATGCACCAGAATGTTAGGTTGGAAACTTAGGGGACATTTGGCTGTTTAAATGGTGCTGTCAAAATATTGGTTTTATACTTTACAAATCTTTTGTTATTTAGGATAACAAAAATACCTTTTTTGGTAGCAAAATTATGTCTTCTCCTATTGAGAACAGCAAATAGTTCAGGGATGAGAAAAACATACTACTAATCTTGCCACATAGTGAAGAAAAAGAAATCCTTTCCCTTTTCCCTTGAGAAAAGATTGAGACTCATTGTGAGCTTCTCGGGCTAAAACTGGCAGAAACATAGGTTTTTTAGTGAATCACCAAGGTAGGAGGAGGGGGGGCTGTGTCAGACCACCACTCAGTGCCCTGTAGCGATGGCACAGTTGAGGCACAGACGCAGGAGGCGGCAGCTGGTGGGTCTAGGTTTTTAGTTTTGTGAGATGAAAAGCTACAGGGGCAACTCACTGTGCTACTGGAAGCGCAGACTCTGAATCCGAGTGCCCATGGAGTGCACACTTGTGATTTTATGAAAGAAGCAAGCCTTTCTGACACAGATCAGTGACACACGCTTATTGCCATCGTGCTGAATTATAATTATGCAGAAATGGCATACAGTTGGCATAAAAGAGCTCTGCCTTTTCAAGCCAAACAGTTTTCATCTTTCACTGTCTACAGTAACCTGTCAGGGTCCCCACTGGATAAGCATCTGTTCTAATCCCACCATTTCACAGATTGGGAGACTGAGTCCCAGAGACATTATGTGATGTGCCCAAGAGCATGCTGCTTATCGGGGCAGAGTTGAGATTCAAACCCAGGCGGGCCTCCCTACTGGAGTCCTGTGTTCTCCCCGCCACGTGCCAGCCACCCCATGCACCTGGTGTCTGCCCTTCCCTGGACCAGCCAGGTGGACCTGGAGCATTAGGAACTCTCCCTTCCTCCTCCTTGATTTTCCATTCTCCTCTTCCTCTTCCACTGTGGGAGTTTGCAATGGCGGTGGTGTTATTCCTAGGTCCCCTCCTTCCTTGGACTTCTCAGAAGTGTCTATTTAAATGTGTAGCATTTATAAAATTCACAAGGACTCCTGAGTAATTTAAACTTCTGGATTCCATGCTAGTTGAGGGCAAAGATCAGGCCTGACTTAGCTATTTCAGTTTTCTATTTCCCTCTCTCCCCCTCTGGACCTCAAGCAGAGGAGTTCAATAAAGGTTGATTGTAGAGTTGTACAATTTGCCAGACCAAACATTATAATTTGGATGCTGGAATGATGTTCTCTCTCATAAACAAACCATCCCCAGATTGTTTGGCCTTGGGAGTCCTCATGTCTTTTTTTTATGTAGTGCATTTTATTGTGTATAAATTATACCTCAATAAAAGGAAGTAATGTGCCTTTGGGATCCTATATCAAAAATTGTTCATTTTCTAAGGGGTCGCTGCTGCCAGTAGCTGGCTAGGCCCTGATCAAACGTGCAGAATCATTAAGTAGGGTCATTTGTTCTGCGGTGAGCTGAGTAGAATGTGTAAAACCCGTTCAGGAGAGAATTAGTTCATCCCCCGCTCTGTATTTTTTAGAGTACTCCTAGCACGATTCTCAAAGTGTGCAGGCCTCATACATATGTTCTAATGGGCTAATTGTTAAGGCGACATTTGTAAATTAACCTCTGACTTGAGCTAAGTGGTTTTCTCTAATGGGTTTAATTCAGTGACTCCCCGTTCTTGGCCACACATCAGATTCACTGGAGGAGCTTGTTAAAAATAGAGATATGCGGCCTCCCCCTCACCCCAGTTCTCAATTATCTGGTCCCCCGGTGAGGTGAGGGCTTTTAAGGAGAGCTCCTCAGGTGATAGGATTTGAGTGGCAGCAACCTTTGTGACCCTCTGCTCCAGATCCATGTCTGAAGGCCCATGTAGCCTTATGTGTGGGTTTGAAAGCGTTTGGGCCTAAACCCGAAAGCTTGAAACCAGGTTCTAGAGCAGGCAGTATCTCTGAGGAGCCAGCTTTCCAGATTCGTTCACCTCCATATCGCATCAATGGATCTGTCTTTTCCTTGGGGAGCTTCAGTGACCTGAGGGAGGATATTCTGTGCTTCGCCATACTGTTGTGCATTTTTCTGAACTTTCCAAGACATTTGGAAGGTTTTCAGGGTCTGCTCGAATTTCCATCGTGAAGATGGCTGTGTCTTTCTCCTCTCTGCTCACCAAGTATCATCAGACTTTTGTTTTTATATAATTTTCCTGCTTTTTAAAATTTTTATTATTTATTTATTTTTTTGGCCGCCCAGCATGTGGGTCTTAGTTTCCCTGACCAGGGATGACACCTGTGCCCCCTGAATTGGAAGCATAGAGTCTTCCCACTGGACTGCTAGGGAAGTCCCATATCATCAGACTTCTGGTGTCAGGTGTTGGGGACAGGCATTCTTTTAGTATACTGTGTGTGTGTGTGTGTGTGTGTGTGTGTGTGTGTGTCTGTGTACCTAGCATTCTTCTGTACAAACACATGTCATGTCTGATCTTAGAGTTTTGAAAATAGATGACTCACGGGCACCATTGTTCCAGCGACATTTATCAAACTGCTTTTGTTTTTAGGAATCTGGCGCTCTATAAATATCACTCAGGACTCAGTACCACCACACAGCGTACGGGTGTTTGCAGTAAACCTAAGAATACGGCAGTTAGCACTACGCAGGGTAGCCAAGGTGATGTGGCGAACCCAGACTATGAAGAGTTAGGAAGGCTGGCCGGGCTCTCATGACAGGCACAGGGTGCGCTGAGAGGGACTGCTCACCTCATCCCTTGTGTCAGACTGTGTCCACACACTCTCGTTTGCGACAGTACTTTGTAAAGTGCTTGGTCATTGTTAGGGGTGTTCTGTGACTCAGCTGCTAGATGGCGAGTGTTTCCCGGTCTCTTTTCTTGGTCTCATCTTACCATGTCCCTTGGGCTGCCTTGCCCCTGGTCCCTGAGACTGTAGTTGCTCAAGGAAGGATTCCCAGCGGCCCTCCCCCTTAATGAAGGGGTATTAGAGTAGCCATAACACGTCGGAAGAAGGGACACTTTGAGAAGGGAGTGGCTGTTGAGACAAGAACCTCTGTTGTTCCCGGCCTTCCCTAGCTCCTCCATTTATGTATGTCCCATCTAGTCCATATCTTACTATATATCGACTCTACCTGTACCCTACAATTGAGCACTAATTGCATAATAGCACAGGACTCATCTGTGTAAGGGTTACTGCAGAAAAAGAGCGTATTTTATGACTCCAAGTGGATTTCTTCCTTTTGTTTTTCCTAGGGCCTTGTGCATAGCAAATGTGAAATACTTAGGTGGTTATTTGGGGCTGCTCTGTAATGTAACCATTACCACTTAGGCTCAAATCTAATCATTTTGTATAGTTGGACTGAAGTTTTTCATTTTTAGAGTAGGGTTCTCAGACAGTGGGGTGTTTGCCAGAGATAGAGATGAGAGATGCAAGATGAGAGAGAACTAGCCCTTTGCGAGGGCCCTGTAGAAGATTCATCTGTTGGGTTCCTATTTTCATGGCCAGATCCAAAGGATTGATTCCTTATCTGCAGCACCCGGATCCGGGTTGACAACGTAATCAAGCCTGACAGGATAAAGAGCCATTTAGCAAGTTTAAAAATCGCAGGCATGGTGGCCGCCATACTGAGAAGCAGATCCTCCCCCACCCCATTGATCATTTCGTGCCTGGAGGCAGGTGGCTGGGGGATGGGGATGGGACAGTTCGGACACCCTGTACCCCATTGAGAGTCTTCCAGCTGAACGTGTGGACCCAAGAATAGGTCCACTCCTCAGAACCTTCAGCTCCTGGGAACTGTGGAGTCATCTTCCTCCTGGGTTTCTCTCCCTCCCTTATCCTGTCAGAGCAATGCTGCTATTTGACTTTGCATCTGAAGAGAGCAAGAGGCCGCCCCTCCTGTCACTGGCTGATTCGCTTAAAGCTGCACATTACTCCCCATCACAGAGGCAGCTGGGACACATTAGTGTCAGCTGCTTTGTCCCCTCCGATGCTGGGAAGTCATCATCATGGCAGGAGAGCTTAGATTTTTGAGCCCATTTCAGAATGATGCAGATACGGTGTGCAAGAACTTTTTCCCTTTCTTTTCCCTTTCTCTCCTCCCCTTTCCCCCATCCTTTGCCCTCATCTTCTCTCTAGCTTTAATGGCCTAAGCCTGCACAGCCCGCTCTGAGAGAAGCTCTGCACTCACGGATGCGCACACACACACACACACACACACACACACACACACACACAGCCAAATTGCCAGAGATTAGTCTTGCATCAGCTGTTTATGAATGAAGAAGAGGTCCTTCCCCTCTGATCTGGCCACACCCCTTCTCTTTGCAGCATTTTGAGAATGAGGTCAGGGCCCGGATCTAACTGCTTATGTCTCAGAAATAGCACAGATCAAACTTAATCTTAAGCTACTTGATTTGCTGCCTCATTCAGATAATAGAGGGAAAAGCAGAGGCTTCTTGATGTGTTTGTTTTTGTGTATAACTTTGCAAGAAATGAATGAATAAATGAATGAATGAATGAGTGCATGTGTGAGGAGAGAGACTGAGGTGAGCCTGCCAGGGGCATTAGCCCTGGGCCGAGGGTAATTACTGACAGACTGCAGGAGTTTTCTTGGATTCAGCTGGAGCCCGTTTCAGTTTTTAAAACACAATGGAAGAATAAAATCAGCCACGGTGGTGTATTGTTTTAATACTTCCTTTCATAAGGGGAATTCATCAGATGCTATGAAGCCACATATTCCTTGTATAATATCCAGTTGTTTCAACTGTCAGTTGTCTGCTTTGTACCCACCATCCATGGAATGGATGTAACTCCATGGCATTTTGTAAATGTTTTAAGTGAATAGGTATGCAGAGTTCATTTTCTATCAGCCATTTTGGCTCACGTGCATGTGAACACACACACACACACATACACACACACACGACTCCATCATGCCTAATCGTCACATAAATCGGGATTCACCTCTATCCGCCAGCCAGTGCCACAGGGATGTCAATTTGAAGATATGCCGAAGAGGCTGACATTTCTCACACCCTTCACCCTGCAGTCCCTTTAGGATATTAGCAAGTCTCCTAGATATTTATTGCCCCTGGCATTATGTGTAATGGTGGTGTTTATTTTTTGTTCTCAAGCTTCGTTGTTGGCTCTTGGCGTCTTTTATATTTTTGTACCTCCTTTTAGTTGCACTCCTGGCCTCCTCTGTGAAGGAGTAAATAAAGAAATTAGAGTGTGGAGTGAGGACAGAAGTGTCAGCGTCAGCCTCATGTGCTGCATATTCGTTTGATGGACTTTACTGTGACAGGTATCCTTTGGAGGAGATGCCAAAACTGTCTTTTGTATCAGTGGTGATTTTGAGTGAAGAGTGAAAAGAAGAAGAACGTTGTCATATACCTGGCCAATCGTATGACCTCATTTGGCTTCCTGCGCCTAAACTGTCTCCAGGACACCCGAGAAGTAGTACAACCACACGCGCACACACACGTTCATGCAATGAATATAAATATGCCTACGTGCGCATATATGGACATTAGACAGACACCAAATGTGTGCTTTTTGATGAATATTTCTTGTATAGAAACGGAAAGTAAGCTAGTAAATTAGTGTTTGTTTAGGGTCGGTGGTAGGAACAGGTATTAACTGTTAATGGGCAGGAGGGATTTTTCCGGGGTGATGAAAATGTTCTGAAAGTAGATGACACTGCTGGCTGCACAACTTGATAAATTTACTCAAAGTCATTGATTGAATTGTACGCTTAAAATGGGTGAATTTATGGTATGTAAATGATACCTCAGCAAAGCTGTTAAAAATTGATGTCCCTGTCTCTGAGTTCCTTTGGGGCCTAGGTTACATATAATATGAAAAATTGTATCACTGCAGTTTTTTTACCTGCTTTTTTCCCACTGAAGTGTGTTGACTTCAGCTGCAGAGAAGCTGGACCCTGAGGTAACAGGGCCAGATGAAACCCCAGTGCCCAGGGATACAAAAGTCTGCCCTGCGCCCTGTTGGCCAGCAGTGAGGTTACTGTCCACTGCAAGGTGAGGAGCCGTGCGCAGGGTAGTATGTGGGCGCAGCAAGGGGGCGACACTGCCAAGCAGGCCCCTGAAAACACCATGTTCCGAGCTGCAGCTGCGTGTGTCCAGAAAATAAATAAGTAAACTTCCCAGCATTCAGCCCTTAACTGGTGGTATTTTTCTCTTCTTTTGCAGGTGGTGTTAGTCTTTGCTCTCAGCATTGGTGCACTTGTAATATACTTCATAGATTCGTCAAAGTGAGTATTCAAATACGTTGTCTTGCCCTCTTTTCTCAAACCATCACGAGCCTCTACATTGATCCGTTGATTTCCTTTAACACCAACCTTTGCCAGAGCCTCCTGAGTGTGGAAGGCTTTTGGAGGAAGGCAGGGCTGTCTGTGCGGATTTTCTGAATGGGAAAGCAAGCTCTCACGAGGAAGACTTACTTTGATTACGCTGGCCTAGGAGGGCGGGAGAGGAATCTGAGGTCATCACACCTTTTCCCTGGGTATTACTGATTTTCAAATAGCTGTTTCCTGGTGCGGTATTTGCACTGAAGGTGTCAAGAGGTCAAAAGGGCTCTGGTGTGAATTTGCAACCTCTGAGAGAGTCATGGTGTCCAGTCGGTGAGGGTCTGAGCCATTCTTGCCGTGGTGGTAGGATCCTTTTCTTGTGAGGGTTTCCAAAGCTTTACTCTTATTGGAAGTCAGCATAGAAAGCCTGATGCTGTCCTTTGTGCCTGCCAACTGAATATTCAGCTGAAGCGTCACTGGCTGGTGCTTCTTGACTTGTGAAGGTAAGGAGATGGGATGGAGGGGTTTGTGATGACTCCCAGAGGTGGAGGCCCATGGCCATCTGAGATTTCCTATAATGGACACTCGTGGAGACCCCTGGGGCGCCGGCTGAGTGAACTGGTGCTCTGGGGTGAGCCTGGGGTGGGGTCTGTCTGAGCCATGGACAGAAAAGGCTTTGAAGGAGGCAGAAGGGGGCACTGAGCGGAGCTGCTAGGTGGCAGCCAGTTCTGCCCTGGTTCCTGCACATGTCACCCCCTCGGTACATCATTTGTTCCAAATGTTCTGTCGCAAGCTTAAAGTTGACAGCATTTGGGAAATGGGAGCTGAGCTGGTCTGACTCCTTTCTGTGGGGACATGCACCTGACACCTGGATGGTGGCCTTCAGCTCTTTGCCTACCTCATCCACTGTAGGAGTGGTTTTGATTCCCTGAGCTCTCACCCTGGTACACCTGGATGCTGGAGTTTGATCTGAGGAAACCTGCTTGGTATCCCTGTTGGCTCAGAGCCTCGTGTGCCTGAATTTTGAGCTCAGCGTTCTCTTTCTGTAGTAATTTCATGCATGCCTAAACTCTGAATTTCTCAGAGTTACTGGTCACCAGCCAGAGGATTTTGTGCATTTGGGTGTTGAGCCAAAATCATGCCAAGGAAAATAAAGAAAACATCATCACCTGTCGCTGGGAACCAGCCACATCTGGAATATCAGCGGCCCTTCAGCCCATCCCCACGCACAAGGCTGGGCTGCCCTTGCCCATCTCAGGTGGAGGGGCCTTGAAAAGTCCTCCAGGAGTTGAGATTCCACGCACTCTTCCATCAGCTCTTCCTGGCCGAGAAAGAGAAGAGTTTTTTAAGTTTGGAAAACTCCAGTTGGCATGTCATTGAAGGTAAGCCCCATTTAAACATCTCCTCTTAATAATTCTCGATCATATTTTAATTGAACCAAAGATCTTTTAAAGCTCCTGGTCTTACCTCTCCATTTTCTCCCCAGGGGTGAGGAGTATTCTCACAAGTCATGGGGTGCGTACCCTGCCGATTTCTGTGCCGGGGCTCAGAAGGTACTTTCCGGCATGTAGTCTGTGAGCCCCAGCAGGCAAACCCTTACGTGGAGGTGAGTGTGGTGATCGGCCAGAAGGACAGGTGCCTTGGCGCCTTCTTTCCTTGTCTCTTCCTTTTTGCTCCGCTGTATTTCTCAGAAATAAAGTGCTCTTGTAAGATGGATTTGAATTGTGTCCTTTTTTATAGTCTCTGCTATGGGGCGGTCTTCTGCTCTGTAGTTCTTGGTGTTCTCAGCTCCACGTGAAAGGAGGGAAAGGAGTAGAATCTCCCAAGGCACGACCCTCTTCCCTGGATGCCCTGCACCACTTCAGTGTCCTTTGGATTTAGTTATGATTCTGCTGGGCCTGGGAAAGCCAGTACTGGGAACCCTCTCTGGTTCTGGTTTCTCTTATAGACTTGCAAGGAGTCTATTCTAAGAATGGCCCTTCAGTCCTGTGCTCAGCTTTTCCCAGCAAAAATGCTAAGAATCTTAGAACCAAGACTGTCCTCACTCTCCCTGGGGACTATTTCAGCCTGATCCTAACCTCAGTCTTTCTTCTCTGTCCCTAAACTGAGTGTTTTGGCATAGTGAGCCTTTTTGTTTATAAGAAGATCTTATGTTTATTTGTGTAGCCCTTTCTGCTTTTCATTGGAATCACTACATTGGGTTCTGAGGTCAAACCCCAGGAGTTTGTCCTACGGGGGAACTCATCAGCATAGTCAATACCAAGGGTCTACTATCTTCCTGGGGAAAGCCAGTAAGGATGCTTCCTGTGTAAGTGAGGGGATGAACTAAAGTAGAATCTAAAAGTTACCTCCATGATAGGCCATAGATTCATTCCCAGGAATGAAAAAGGAGCCCATTAGATAAATTATAATCAAGCATAGTAAACAAGGTAAGAAGTTCTGTCCACATATAAGATGCAAATGAAAAGCGGGTAAGAAAGCAGAATGTAAATTCTTAAAATTCATCCCTCCCTTTCATTCAGAACTCTCACCGGCTTTACACACTCGTGGTTTGGCTGGCCATCTGGGCATCTTGGAAAGAGAGCTTCAAACGTCTCTTGGAAGTTACGCTAAATCGTCACCCTGGAAAAAAGTGTACCTAGTGTTCTTCAGATGAAGTTTAGTTAGTATTTATACTCTTCAAATAAATAAATCAAAGGACAGTGCATAGGCTTTCCCTTGTGTGAACCTAACTGGGCAGACATGGTCCGTGAAATGGCTTGTCTCGGTGAGTTTTAACCAGAATGGCGGGGAATGCGCCACAGCACAAGTTCAAGATGTGAGGCTCTCTGACCTAGCCCTTTAAATAGTGCACGGAACACACGTTAATATAGAAAACAGGCTCTGTTGGTCGGCGCTGTTAACTCACTGTCAGGGCAGGCCAATGCAGGTCGTATGAGTGGACAGGCAGTTCAGATAAATGTCATAATTGGTGGGTTTATGATTTTCTTAACCTTTCAAAGCTTATTTCACCATCAAGAGGCAGCAGGTAAGTCATTTCCAAAGACTTCTCCCAAACTTCTTTCCTTTTCCATTGTTAAGTCAGTATGGATCCCTGAGTAGGTCTTTTACATTCAAGGGTTCGGGAGGCCCTTCTTTGGGTGTGATTTTCTTAGCGTGGTCACCACAGAAGAAATCACTTGTGCAGCCTCAACTGATTACTACCTGGCCGAGACAGATTGTGCTCAGAGCTCCTAGGTTGGAAAGCCAAAGAGAATTACATGAAACCATGTTAACGTTATGCTTCATCATCCCAGCAGTAGACTTTCTAGAAACACCCAAGCAGAGGGAGATGTTCCACCCAGTCTTTGGATGGACACAGCTGTCAGTTCCTTAACAGACACAGAGAAGCATTAAGCCCACCACACACAGTAGTTCCATCCCCCGCAAAGACATAGAATGGCCACACGAGGCAGATACTATCCCAAAAAACTCCAGTTCTTTTTCCTTCTTTTTTTCCTTCCAGTTTTATTGAGATACGATTGACATACAGCACTGTATAAGTTAAGGTGTACAGCGTAATGATTGGACTTACGTACATCATGAAATGATGACCCCAATAAGTTTAGTGAACACCCAGCATCTCATATAGATACAAAATTTAGAAGAAAAAACAGTTTTTTTCCATGTGATGAGCACTCCTAGGATTTACTCTCTTTAACTTTCATTCTTTTTAAAGGTGCCCAATTTAAGGCACTCCAACTTCTAATTTTGACATCTCTCGATACCTACACCCCCCCCCTTTACTTCCACATACTCTGATCTTCTGTGAAGCAAAGATTTTTTTTAAATTGTATAACGAAGTCAGAAGTGCCCCGAGATGCCCCGTGGGTGATACTGTCACCGTTGCTGGTCCCATCCCTGTCTGTTTCCTCCCTTTGACATAGGATCAGTAATTCTTCTCTAACAGATAAAGAAAAAAAGAAAAAAGACCCAAAGGTGTCAGTGTGAGGGCAGGATTCATGGACTGCATAATGCATCAGTTCCTGCTGCTTCTAGAATTTTCAAGGGAAGAACGTTGGAAGAGGTAGAGGCTCAGGGCCCTGGGTATTTGCATTTTTTCCAGGGGTATTCTTGGAAAGGATGACTCACCTGTGTGAAGCTATTTATCCCTTTGATTCATGTTTAAACTCCACTACTTCTTATGCTGCAGTTCAGTGCATTATGAATATTTAATGTTGCACACACTGAAAAGGAAGGTCAAGTCCTGCTCACTGGTGACTTCATTGCTGGCTTGTGTCTCTAAAAGGCACGCTGCCTGCTGTGAGCAGAGTAAAGCTGAAAGGTTATACATTGTTAAATTTTTCCTTAATGGCTTTATCTGCTCCAAAATGGCTGGTACACAGTGGGGGCACCTGCTGACTTCACCGGTCTTTGCTCTCGGCTTCTGGTATCAGCAGTGCTGTTTTGGGGGGTATGGACATTAGGAAGGGGAAGGGAAAAGCAGCACAAATTTTAGAGAGCATCCAAAATTTGGACCAGATTCCAGGCTGCCAGTGGTGTTGGTGCTGTGAAAGGGGCCTTCCCCCAGTCCTTAGGATTTTACATTTGTACTCAGTGATTCATTCATTTTACATCCATTCATTCATTCGTTCATTCATTTGAGACAGTTTCAGTGTGATCATGCTGAATATTTTCCACACGGTCAAATTGCTTGAGGTTGGTTATGGTTCAAGAAAACTGTCTTTAAGATTGCAGTAGGGGCTTCCCTGGTGGTGCAGTGGTTGAGAGTCTGCCTGCCGATGCAGGGGACATGGGTTCGTGCCCCGGTCCGGGAGGATCCCACATGCCGCGGAGCGGCTGGGCCCGTGAGCCATGACCGCTGAGCCTGCGCGTCCGGAGCCTGTGCTCCGCAACGGGAGAGGCCCGCATACCACAAAAAAAAAAAAAAAAGATTGCAGTAGAAATTGACCAGATTGTTTTCATAGTCTCTAAAAATAACATGGGCATCATTGATGTAATGCGATACCAAGAGCTTTAACAGAACTGGCTAGTTACCCCACCATTTTACCTGCCCAGATCTTCACACAGCCAGGCTCTAATCCCTTTGCCTAGAAATTCTCCTGAAAAGGGAAGAGAGGGCTGGGTGGTAGAGGGAAGAACATTCACTGATTCTGTGCTGTGTCAAGGTATAGCGCTAAGCACTTTAAAATGAATTATATGTGCAGTCTCATTAAATTCTCCTAGCAACTTGATAGGGTGGGTACTATGACCTTTCCCACTTTACAGATGAAACTGCAACGTTTGCCCAAAACCATGCAGCTAGTAAGTTGTGGAGCCAGGATTTGAATCCATGTGTCTGAAGGAACCTCTTTTCCAAGTCAGGAAGTAAAATTCCAGATGTGGAAGCGACTACATGGGTTCAGTGAGATGTTTCAAGAGAGGTCACGTCGCCTCATCCTGCCAATTCATCTGCCTTGTTTTCTCATTTGTTCTTCATCTCCCCATTTCGCACCTTCGGGGCCAAGTCTGCAAGGCAGCTGTGCTCACGAGGGTCCTATGAGTCTTCTCACCGGGACATGGGGCGTGTGGGCCATGTGCTGTCTCATGTCTGTCTGGGCCTTGATTCATTTCTCCCTAAACTGTGGTTCTAAAAATACTCTCTTCCGTTTCATCTCAGTGGGGTGGCAGCATTTTGTGATGGACTGAGGTCAAGTTAGCAAAGAACAGGGAAAGCTGATCATGTCTTAAGGAGCCCTCCGACTTAAGGGATTCGTTCTTTCCCGGTGGAAAGTCCCTTTGCCCTCCCCATCCTTACCTAGGTCTCTGAGCCAGTTACTTGGCAGACTGAAGTAGATAACCAGAGAGGCTCTCCTTCCCCATTAGTTTCTTTTGTCTCTTTAGAGAGTCGCAGCGTATAGTTAATTTGCTATACTTTTGCATTGTGTGCTTACAGAGTGAGTTAGTGCATTGTGTGCATATCAAACCCGTGGACTTTAGGAAAATTTGATCCCAAGGAGGTTTCTTTGGAGGTCTTTGAAACCATGTAAGATATCCAGCCTCCACCTCCAGTCTTGTTATTACCCACAGTGCACACAGGTGTTGACCTCGTAGTGGGCACCTGGCAGAGCTGTGAGGACAGTGTAGGTTGCTTCCACGATAGTGCATTGTAACCTGTAAAGGACTGTGAACGCTACTTTCACTGTCACCATTAGCACACCCCCTGCCCCATAGCGGGAACAGCTGGGCAGCCCGTGGCATCGAGAAGGAAGCTCACCGTTTTATTGTGGACCCAGCTCCTTTATGGAACCTGATCTTTCTTGTAGTGTTCTGAGAGATCTGCTTTTAGCCCCTTTTCGAGAACTCCTGGCATGCATTTCACCTTTGTTGAGGAAGTCAACACAAATCGCTGTGCGTGTAAAGCGTCTCCGTATTCTTTCTTTCCTTTTTAAATACTCCCCCCAATTTTCTCCATCCCTCACTGACATTTTTACTGCCAGGCTTTAGTTTGGAAAATTATGGGTAGGGAAAGTTCAAGGGCAGGATGTTCAGAACAGCACTGCACATCTGTGAAGGGAGCACGGCGGGAGAGCCAGCAGCTGTTGAAAGAATGGCATGTCAGATGGTGGGCGGGGTGAGGGGAAGAGGAGACGCCTTCGGGGCAGAGAGGCTGTAAATAACTCCCAATGGGAAGTCCTGTCCCCTTTCAGAATTTAACCTTGAATGGCAACCCTTGATGCTCAGGCATGGGAGCAACCCGAACTCAACCATCCTACCTCATCTGGTTTTGCAAATTGCCCTTCTTTCATCAGTGGGCTGTAAACCTGGTAGAGAAGACGCGTGTGTCAAGGGGGTAAGCACTCTTGTTCCTTCCGTCTTGCACGCTGTGCAGTGGTCTCAGCTTCCTTGCTCACGTCTCACTTTGAGGGAGACACAGAGGCACCGCATGCGACCGCACTTAGAAGCATCAAGGGAACTGCTCCTCTTTGGCATTTCCTGAGGCAAAAGTCAAGGGCTGTTAGGAGCCGGAAGGAAGATGGAGCTAGACCTTCCAGGCTTACTGCAAGAGACAACTTTAGAATAAAATGCTAGAACTTGAAAAGGCTTCGGAGCCCGCCTGGTAACACTGTTCCCTGTGCCTCAGCGTCCTCTCCTGGCGAGTGAGGGCTGAGTGACCTTCTCAAGGTCACTCAACTAGCCAGGGACTGAACTAGAGCCAGAAGTCAGAGCTCTTCCTGCCCAGACCAGTCCCTTCTCTACTTGATCTTTTGGTTTCTTTCTACTAAATAAGAAATGAATAAAGATGTGATAGTGAATATTATCCATTGACTAGCAATGCCCATAATGACCTTTTACTCAATTCCGGAGTTTCAGGCTGTTATCTTGGGGGACACTTTAGGGACATGGAAAAGAACAAAGATAATCCCAGGTGGAAAAGAGCAAACCCAGCCAGGTGGGTGCGTGGGAGATTAGTTTATTTCATTGCCATTGGCAAGAGGCTTTGAATTTCCTGATTTTATGGTCCTGCTTTTCTTTCTTTCTTTTTATTTTTCTTTTTCCTGTACTATTTCAGAGGGGAAGTAAGAGTTCAGCTCTCTTGTGGAAGATTGACCAGGCTGAGTGCATTGGTCTGGGCTGTTTGGAATTTGTTACACATAACTTTTGAGGACATTTTGCCCCACTGCTCATTTGTTTCTCCAGTGAAAACACTATCTGACAACTATTTCTATAAATCCATATCTACTCTACCCTCCAAAATTAGAATGAATTATTTCTTCTCTTTTCACCACTCTCTAGGATTTAAAAGGAAACCCTTGGATTATCTGACACTCTCTCAGCCCTCTGGCTTTTTTTTTTTTTTTTTTTCTTTGAAAAGAATGATTGTTTCAGGGCAAATGAAGAAGATGCATTCCCTTTAAGGCCCAGTTAGCTATCTATGTCTTCTGCAGTTAACACGTGTTTATACCGCCAGAGGGCTGGATCTTTTCCCCATTGCCCAGCTCTGGTCCTTTACCCAAAGCCACAGCCAGACACGCACTCAGAAACTGCCAAGAGATCAGTACGGAAGCCAGCTGGAGGGAAAGCTTAGAGCTCAGAATGGTTTAATCCAAACACAGGGACAGAACTCATGCTTAACACAGCCATGGTTGTGCTGAGGTGTGGTGTTGACGGCTACAGCTTCATCACGGGGTTTATGGGCTGCACACAGACGTGACCTCTGCCTTTGCTTTTATTCCTCTTGTCCTTCTTCCTGACAGCCTGACAAATTAAAGCTTTGGGGAGACCCTGGTCAGTGATGAGTTATTTGTGTTGTAAAAATAGAACCCATTGCAGTAAGGATGCCCTTGGGACTTTTTGGATGTACGTGTCACTGTTCCCGGAATTTGGGAGAAGGGCATGTGTATGTTTGTCTGTGTGTGCATGCATGTGTGTACGTAGGGGACAATCCTGTCCCACCTGTGAGTGGATGGGAAAGCATAGCATGGGAGGATTGGCCACCAGTCTCATCATAATAACAGAGATGGGGCTGAGAGCCATGTACCTTAAAGGTATCAATAAAGTAATAGATGTATGTTAAGTACTGACTGTGTGTGAGATATTTTTCTAGGTATTAGGGGATTTCAAGTACTATGTATAAGGCTAGATTTTTTTCCCATTAAGATGTTTAAATTATATATATTTTCACAAGGTTCAGGAAGTCCAGCCGTAAATATAGGAAAAATGAGGTAACAAAACAAGATAACAAGTGAGGTATCCCTAGGCTATATATCATCAATTTCTAATATGAGCTTTGCTAACAATAAGTGCTGAAGGTTCAGAAGCTGGAAAGATAGCTGGATCTTACAGAGTGTTTCGGCCCCGGGGAGATTTTGAGTTGAGGAGACAGAAAACTCAGCCTCCCACCCACCTCTAGGCCCGTAAGAGGGGCTCTCACTATGGCACACACTTTGGCCTCTTGGATTTTGTTTTCAGTATGTGCTGAGTCCAGCGAAGCCCTGCCTTGAAGTTGGCCACCAAGATTAAGGACTGAGAATGCTTTCAGAATGGCATAACGGAATCAGAAAAGCAAACTGTCTCTAGTGGTGGTAATACCTCTTCTCCAGCTGCACACGATGAAAACCTTTGGACACTTTTCCAGAAGTGGCTGGCTGAAAGGCAGCTGCTCCGTCTTTTTGAAACTGAGGTCAGGGTGTAATGTACCTTACAGGGGCCTCGTTTATGAATTTGCCACGTGCAGAGCATCCAGGGGCATGGGGGGATGACAGTCCTGGCTAAGTGAGGTCATGCTATGGGCAAACCCGCCACGGCTCAACCCGAGCTGCCGGCCTGGAGACCAGCATTTGCCTGGAGGGGCTGCACAGTGATTTTCGTGGGCTCTAGGTACTTTTGCCTTCTTGGGTCTCTTTCTCCAAAAAGAATATGAAAAGTTACGTTTTACTGCTGTGTTCCTCTAAAGATGAGTATAATCCAGGCGAGAGTCATTATGACCTATTCATTGTTATATTTATTTTTTCCTTCTGGTTTTAAAGAAATTGGAATTCATCCATTTTTGTGGTTGGCTAGAAGTGTGGTGGGCCCTCGGCCCTGAGTCTGCGGTGCCTGATGGAGAAGTTGGCTCTTTCTCCTCCCTTCCTGTCAGCCTCAACCGTCTGGAAGTTTTCACAGATAAGAAAACATGCCCAGAGACAGACGCCTCTTACCACACCCCTCCCAGTGTCATCTAATTGTTTCAGATGAGAAAATAAAACTAAACATTCCATTTCAAACCACGTCTTATGATTTGGCTTTGGGAAATATTAACGTCAGCAACCCATCATTTAATCAAAAATGGCACCCGTGGTTATGTCAATTTTTAAAAGAAAACCGAATAATCTTGCTTTCCTGTTGCGTTTTGGAGACATACGTGCTTTGTCCGTTCTCATATCTGAAAATGAGTCTTGCCAGTGTAAGAGGTCTGTTCACTGAAAGTACCACAGTAAAAAAGAACGTTTCCTGCACCGAGGTTTGCAAGTTCAAGTAGAAAGGGGTGGGCAGATGTTAGAAATGAGGCAAGCAGGTATGTGAGACCAGGAGGCGCTGAGAGCCCGAGCCTTCCCTGAAATGACTTCCCAGCTCCGGCTGACTGTCCCCAAGCAAAAATGCAGACTCGTACAGGCAGATCTTCCCCTGTTTCAGAGAGAAGAGAAGAAATTGGGCCTTCATGTTGAATCTTCAGTTTTAAAATATTGCCCATGACTCCACCACTTTTAAAAGTACTCTATGGGCCAAACAAAACACCTCCGTAGGCCATTTTCAATCTCTATTCTAAACTGTCTCTCTTTTTGGTCTTGAATTAGCTCTGCTCCCTGAGTGCCAGAAAATATTCTTAACCCTTGGACCTCTGTCTCCCAAAAAGGGGCCCTTCTCTCTCCATGGTGAGGAGTCCTTCGTCTCTACACGTCCCAGCTTGTTTCCCGTTTAACACGTCTTCCAACGCTGCATAAGTGAATGTCCACCTTTCTCTAGGCAAATGCTGTATGTCACAGCAATAAATCACCCACAACTTACTGTAAATCCCCAAAGCCACATATCACTAACTCTACATCGTCCCTGAAAAGAACGTCGTTAGGACCTCATAAACATACACTCTGTTTATTTAAGAACTGCAAGAGTTTTCCTAAACATGGTTGCTAAGTCACAAGAGTGTATTTTCCAGGACATAAATGGAAGTGAACATAACCCCCTTAAATTGTCAGATTCTTTATAAGAAAAGAGGCCCAAATCTGTCTGTTCTACTAGTGTATTAACTGGACCAAAACAGAGTTGATTATACTAAGCGTGTCAGTGTTGATAATTGCTCGAGACCGTGTTCTGACTTGCTCAGCTAAATGGGCACATTGCATGAACTTTGGTTTAATTTCTAACATATGTGGGTATAAAAGCATGGGTTAACATAGATGAACCCGGGCTGTAGTTTCATAACCCTTAAAGTTCCCAATTTGCTGAGCGTTAGGGTCAGCTGATGAAACTCTTATGTTATGGCCCCTTCAAAAACAAAACCGAAAGCATCTCTGGACCTTTCTCCCCAGATATGGTCTCAAGTCTGAGCTGTATCGCTATCTCCTGACTTTTCACTTTTTGCATGGAAACTTGGCAGTTAATTTTAGGATAGCATTAAGCTCTGCTTCAATATAGAACCCAGAGCTCAGATATTTTCAGAGCTGGAAAAGAGATGACCATTCCATTATGATAACCCTGATTCTAGTAGAGCTGCTTCGTCAGTCTGATGTCCAAATGGAAAATACTCATACTACCTTTCACTGATCATGATTCTCTCAGGAGGACACCATAGGTAGGGTTCCAGGGTCTACCTATTAGATGTTGGAATCTACAGTAAGGCATTTGTCCTCCTCAACAAAGATATTCTACCCATGTTCCTAGTCATGCAGATCTCCTATTCAGAGTCCTCGTTTCTTCCTTTGAGAGCTGGTGTTTTTACCTCATCCTCCCAGCCCCCCTCAGAAAGTGCAGAAAATGAACCCACAACCCAATTTGAGATACACTTGATCTTGATGCCCTGGAGGGAACTGCAGAGCCCTTATGTAGAGACAGGTGAAGAGCGTGAGGCTGTTGGATGATCCCACCTGGCACATGCTTTTTCCTCTAGCAGCGGGAGCAAGTGGGCGAGGAGTGCATTAAGGATTTTGCTCTCTTCATAATAGCATGAACAGGAATAATAAGGCAAGGTCTGTAAAGAGCGGCATTAATAATTGAGATGTGGGCTTCCCTGGTGGCGCAGTGGTTGAGAATCTGCCTGCTAATGCAGGGGACACGGGTTCGAGCCCTGGTCTGGGAAGATCCCACATGCCGCAGAGCAACTAGGCCCGTGAGCCACAAGTACTGAGCCTGCGCGTCCGGAGCCTGTGCTCCGCAACAAGAGAGGCCGCGATAGCGAGAGGCCCACGCATCGCGATGAAGAGTGGCCCCCGCTTGCCGCAACTAGAGAAAGCCCTGGCACAGGAACGATGACTCAACACGGCAAAAATAAATAAATTAATTAATAAGCTCCTACCCTCAACATCTTAAAAAATAAAAATAATAAAAAAATAATAATTGAGTTGTGCTCTGGGCAGCCATGCAGCCTGGCTGTGCCTTCGAGCACAGTCTGTTATCAAGTACGTGGTGAGGCCGGGGGGTAGGCAGGGAGGGGGCACGTGGTGCCTGTGTGGCTCATGCATGCGTGTACATATGCTAGGAGGAGGAGGACGAATGAGTAACAGTTGGGAGCTACGTCAAGTACAATGATAGAGAGCACAGTGTGTAGATTACTGTGTACGATGGTGGTGGTTCTTTTGTGGGTCAAGCACCTTTTTGGGGATTTGATGAGTGCTATAGGAATTTTTGCCTGCCAGGGACCCTCGAGTTGGTCCATGAACCCTAAGCTAAGGATCTCTGCTCTGTAGATGATCCTTGGCTCATCTGCTCACTCATTCCTGTTTCTTGTGCCATTAAGATCAGGTGGCAGACAGAGGGCAGGCTTCATAGCCAAAGATTAAGCGGAGATTGATTGGGAATCCTCCGCCTTCTGCCATACAAAACACGTCTCCGTGTGAGTTTCTCTGCAGTGAATATCTCTTCTTTTTTTTAACATCTTTATTGGAGTATAATTGCTTTACAATGGTGTGTTAGTTTCTGCTTTATAACAAAGTGCATCAGTTATACATATGTTCCCATATCTCTTCCCTCTTGCATCTCCCTCCCTCCCACCCTCCCTCCCTATCCCACCCCTCTAGGTGGTCACAAAGCACCGAGCTGATCTCCCTGTGCTATGCGGCTGCTTCCCACTAGCTATCTATTTTACATTTGGTAGTGTATCTCTTCTTGTCATACCCTTTCCCCCACTGCTTTTGAAATCTTGAAAATGTAGGGGCACTGCTAATGAGACCAGGGAAGGGAGGCCCTAGGCCCCCCCAGCTCTTCCTTTAATACCAGGCAACACAGAAAGCAGTATGTAAAGTGGGGTGGGTCTATAGGGCAGAGCCTAAGTACTCTTTGTTTTCTGCATCTCTTATTCATTGTGGGTAAGCATCTGTTTTTAGGGGAAATTTTCCTCCTTGATCTGTGAGTCAGGGAGGCAAATAATCTCCAGCCAAAACCACCCCTTCCGAGACCCAGCTCTGGAGCACCGGGACCTGGGCATCGTTGGGGTCCCCAAACAGGTGCAGAACGCGGCTGTCGCCTCTCCGCAAGGCTGTGACTCTTCCGCACCCCTGGAGAGTCGCTGGGGACCGCAGTGGGTGCATGCGGCCAGGCTTCAGACCAGTGTGACAGAAAACGGAAGAGTGGCTTCTGAGAGAAGCCCCATCTTCCCTCAGTTCCCTGCCTCCTTTGGATTTCTTGCTGCCCTCACCCGTCTCCAAGCCGGTCGACTGTGACAGTTTAATTGGTGCAGGGAAGGCAGGATGGGGAGAAGCAGGCGTGGGTGACTGGCGTTCTGGAAGAAGGAGATTCCCCGGAGACGGATGAGGGCAACCCTGACAGACAGGCTTCAGAGGGCTGCGTGCAGGCAGAAGGTCTCTGGCCCTTGCTTGAAAAGAGCGTTGAGTGAAGAGGAGACTTTTGCCAGCTCCCTCCTCCCCGAGCTGACTGGGCAGGATTGTACATTCATGTGTGTTGTCGATACCCCGTCCACTGAGGGGCAGGGAGGTCGGCTGGGGGGCTCTGGCTGGGAATGAGAATGGGTGGAAAGGAAAGGCAGTGCTGTCCAGTGGTTAGCAGCAGGCTCTGGAATCAGACCTTCATGGACTTAATCCTGCTCTACCACTTGAGTGCTGTGTGTCCTTGGGTAAGCTGGTTAACCTCTCCCAGCTTTGTGCAATAGGGTGAAAATGGTGGTGCGGGACGATGCTGATGCCTTCCTTGGAGCAGTGTGTGGTGAGAGTTAGGTGATGCATGTAAAAGCTCTTAGTATGCTGCCCAGCATGAAAGTGGCCAAAAAAGCACTAGATATGATTGTTATTGTCCTTTGGACGTTTGTTTTGAAACTTTACGTCAGGTCTTTAAAGAGACACGATGTGAACACATTAAAGTTAAGGGGACAAAAAAACCCAAGATGTATTGCAAAGCAGCGACGTGATTAATTATCAAGGTAGTGGGCAGGACCTGAGTGTCTTAAAGCTGCAAATCTCAACTCGTTACTGATTTGTAAAAGCATTACAGTGGGCCACGGCAATCATCTTTAAAAAGAGGAGATTGGACCTTAGATAAAAATATTGCTCTGGAAGGTCAATGTGATTATGTGAAACTTTTCTTTCAGTAATATATACAGATCTCTATATACTGTGTAAACATAAGTGTGTACTGGTTTGTGATGTAAGATTTATTTCTTCCTGTGGGTTTTGCTAAAAAGCAGTTTGAGAAACACAAGCTTTGAGTCCAGAAGAGGGCATGCTTTCTGGGCTGCAGTAATTTAGGGCATCTTCAGGGAGGAAGGGAGACTAGGTCTGGGTCCCCGGGCATGGGTGGAACTTAGATAATACAGAAGAAGGGGAGAGGGTGAGCAGTCCACAAAGACCACTCACTTCTGACACCAACTGCAGGTTCAGGGAGCTCCCCAAACCACCCCCAGCTTTGATAATTTGTTAGAAGGACCACAGAACTCACTGAAAGCTGTTATGCTCACAGCCAGTTTACTACAAGGAAAGGATCAGCTAAGTATGTGTATTAGCATACAGTATTTGCTTTTCTCTTTCTATATATGGAATCTAAAAAAAAAAAATGGTTCTGAAGAACCTAGGGGCAGGACAGGAATAAAGACGCAGACGTAGAGAATGGACTTGAGGACAGGGGGAGGGGGAAGGGTAAGCTGGGACAAAGTGAGAGAGTGGCATGGACATATATACACTACCAAACGTAAAATAGAAAGCTAGTGGGAAGCAGCTGCATAGCACAGGGGATCAGTTCGGTGCTTTGTGTCCACCTAGAGGAGTGGGTTAGGGAGGGTGAGAGGGAGACGCAAGAGGGAGGGGATATGGGGACATGTGTACGTATAGCTGATTAACTGTGTTATACAGCAGAAACCAATACAACACTGTAAAGCAATTATACTCCAGTAAAGATGTTAAAAAAAAAAAAAGTGAAAAAAAAGAAATCAGCCAAGGGAAGAGACTACAGGGCAGACACAGGGAAATACCAAGCACAGAGCTTCCACACTGTTCTCTCCCTTTGCAGTCATGACAGTGGCACTTTTCCAGCATTGATGCCTAACAGTATGAGGAATTCTGCAAACCTGGGAAGCTCACTGAACCTCAGAGCTTTACTGGGACTCAATCACGTAAACCTGGGTGACGGCTCACGTGGCTGACCTTACTCTTCAGCCACTTTGGAGCTTGACAGATTCCACGTGACCCAAAGCCTCCATGTATATCACACTGTTGGACTTTCTTGTGTGGTTTACCACCCTCCCCCTGCTCCCAGTCTCATTGTTACTACCTGACTGACCCAAGACCCCCAGGCAAAGACTTTGTTCAGACATAACACCCCAAGGACTGAGAGAATGCCTCCCAGCAGCTGAGGGCCAAGGGCAGACTTCTCTTGGGCAAGGCTAACATCTTTCCAGCAGAGTCAATGGGGCACTGGGCTGGCTGGAGGGAGGGGTCTCTCTTGGCGAAGACTGGGGGGTGTCTGGGTGTCTTCCGATCACACGCATGAATAGTAGAGGAGAGGGAAATGCTACTCTAGAAAATGTGCTGTTTCCCGGGTCTGTTAATGTCAGGAAAATCACCACTGAATGTGATTATCTGTCCCCTCGGTCCCCGTGCACACCCAAGCTGAATAACTTGTCAGGTGAGCCTGCAGCTGGTAAAATGAAACTGGGCACAGGGTCCAGGAAGGGGGCTGCTGGATTCATGCTCCCCATGTGACCGAGCTGCCCGGGGCGCAGTGGGCCTCTGTTTTCACCCCATTTGCTGCCATCTCAAAGTGACCAGGAGTCTTCCTGTGCCCTGTTCCTTTGCAGACCCAATGGATGGGTCTCCAGGTGCCCTTGGCAGCTTTGGTAAGGAGAACATCTGTCTCCTTGCTTCAGTTTAACTTCCCTACTATAAGGCTGGATGAGGTCGAAACCAGAAAACACTGAGACCTCAAACTGGGGATAAAATGCAGATCCAGTGTATCATCAGGCCATGCTGCCTGCTTGCCACCTGACAAATGAGACAATCTCCAGCCAGGGACAGTTTGTAATTGTGCAATCAAATTAGCTTGGATTTCAGCTTAATGAAGTGCTTAATGTCCGGAATGAGGCCGAGCCCTAATATTTAGAGAAACAAACTGGACCCCCCCCAGGAAAGCAAAGAACAGACTTCAGTTAATGCCTATTAGTATTAATTGTGCTTGCAAAATAAACCTTTTCAAATATTCATCCTGTCATGTGAGGCAGTCCAGTAGTTTTGCTGTACTTTTGCTAAGGGGTTTTTCTGCTGTGGCTCATAAACAGGACAGTGGAAAGAACATTCTACTGGAAGTGTCTGCTGAACTCTACATCCTAGGGCATATTTCTTAGCTTCACAGGATTTCAGCTTTCTCAATTGGACAATAAGAAAAATCCTCCTCCCTTTCTCTGAAATCCCCATTTTTTCCCCCAGAAGTGTTTTGTTGTAGTAAAAAAACTGATACTCTGGAGGCAGGTAGACCTGGTTACAAATCCTGACTCTGTCACTTACTAGCTGTGTGACCTTGGGAAAAAATTAACCTCTCTGAGCCTTTCTTTCTACAGCTCTAAATATGGATCATAATCATTCCTGCCCCTTAGTTCTGAGGACAGGAAATGAGATACTGCACATAAAGCACTTACTACAGGACACAGGACATACTGGCACTTATTAAATCTGATGATGATAGTATAAATGTGAAATTATTTTCAGTATGAATTATACATCACTAACTTGGTATCGGTAATTTTTATTTTCATTAAGTGATGATTTCACTCTTGCTTAGAAAATGACTGATGATTCAGTAATTAACTCAATAAATATTTATTGAATGGGTATTATGTGCCAGGCACTACATTAAGCCCTGGGCACTTACCGATTGTAGTGTCAGAGGGAAACGGGCAATAAACACGTGAACAAATAAATAAGTTGATGATCATTGCTGGGAAAAAATAAAACTGGTAATGGGAAAATCAAGGTTTCTTAGCTTTTTTTGTGCTGAGGACTCCTTTGGTGGTCTTGTGAGGACTATGACCCCACCTTTCAGAATATTTATAAATGCATAATACAAAAACATTGGATTACAAGAAAACCAGTTATATTGAAATACAGTTATCAGAATATAAGAAACAAATTCATTATTGAGTATGTGTGCTTCTTGATTAGTGCATTATCAAGACCAAGAGCAACAGTTCTAATACACCCCTATAATTTTAAAGTAGGATTAATGTAAATGACATTTTGAGATATCTGCCTCTGTTATAATCGTATACGTAACTATCTGGGTTGTTTTATTGATAACAAAGTTAGAAGTAGCATTAATACTCTTCTAGTTTGTCATTCACTTTTATTTATATATATATATATATATATATATGGAAATGGCAAATTTGAGTTAGAGGTTCATAAAAGTAAAGATGTAATTTTTCTCATCCAAGTTCATGGACTTCCTAAATATTATCCAGGAACTTCTTGGGAATCTGTGGCCCCTGGGTAAGAACCTTTGCAATAGAGAGTGATTTGTGATGGGGGCTGAGCTGTTTTACTGAGAGATGAATCATGTGATTTCTGCTTTTAAGAAGCCATTCTGGACATATAGATTAACAGAATAGAATTGAGAGTTCAGAAATAAACCCATACATCTGTAGTTGATTGATTTTTTTTTTAAGGTTGTCAAAATCACTCAATCGGGAAAGAGTAGTATTTGTTTTAAAAGGTGCTGGGACAACTGGATAGCCATTTGTAAAAGAATGAAGTTTGTTTGACCCTAACCTTACATCATATACAATATTAACTCAAAAGGGATCAAAGACCTAATGTAAGAGCAGAAACTATTAAACCTTTAGGAGAAAACATGGGGGTCAACATTTGTGGCAATAGATTTGGCAATTAATTCTTAGGTATGATACCAAAAGCATAAGCAACAAAAGAAAAATATAAATTGAACCTGATCAAAATTTAAAACTTTGGGTTTCAAAAGACACTACCAAGAAGTGAAAAGACAACACATAGAATGGGAGAATACATTTGCATATCGTATATCTGATGAGACTTGTATCTAGAACACGTAATGAACTCTTACAGCTCAGTAATAAAATACAACCCAATGAAAAATGAGCAAAGGATAGATATTCATTAACACATTTGTCGTCAGGGAATTGCAAATCAAAACCACAATGAAGTACCACTTCACACATACTAATATGGCTGTAATAAAAAAGATAGCTCATAACAAGTGTTGGCAAGGGCAAAGACGTGGACAAACTGCAACCTTTGTAAATTGCTGATGGGAATGTAAAACGATGCAGTAGCTTTGGAAGGCAGTCTGTCAGTTTTGCAAAAAGTTAAACATGGAGTTGCCATAAGACGTGGCTATTCCACTCCTAGGTAAATACCCAAAAGAAATGAAAATATATGCTTGTGTAAAACGTGTACCTGAATGTTCATAGCAGCGTTATTCATAATAGCCAAAATGTGGGAACAGCCTCAATGTCCATCAGTGGACAATTGGATTAACATAATGTGGTATATCCATGCAATGGAATATTATTTGGCCATAAAAAGGAATGAAGTACTGATACATGCCACAACATGGATGAACCTTGAAAACACTGTGCTAAGTAAAGAAGCCAGTCACAAAAGACCACATATTGTATGACTTCATTTATATGAAAGTCCAGAATAGGCAAATATATAGAGACAGAGGATAGGTTAACGTTTGCTGTAGGCCTTGCAGAGTGGGAAGATTGGGAATTGATAGCTAAAGGATGCAGGATTTCTTTTTTAATAAATTTCAGCTGTTTTATTTACTTTTTAATGTTTATTTTAAAATTTTTATTTATTTCAGTTTTGGTTGCGTTGGGTCTTCTGCGTGCGGGCTTTCTGTAGTTGTGTTGAGTGGGGGTTACTCTTCGTTGCGGTGCGTGGGCTTCTCATTACAGTGGCTTCTCTTGTTGTGGAGCATGGGCTCTAGACCGCAGGCTCAGTAGTTGTGGTGCACGGGCTTAGTTGCTCCGTGGCGTGTGGGATCTTCCCGGACCAGGGATGGAACCCGTGTCCCCTGCATTGGCAGGCGGATTCTTAACCCCTGTGCCAGTGGGGAAGTCCCTAGGGTTTCTTTTTTGAGGTGATGAAAATGTTCTAAAATTGATTGTGGTGCTGGTTGCACAACTCTGTGAATATACTAAAAACCATTGAAGTGTACACTTTAAATGGGTGAATTGTGTGGTGTGTGAATTATAACTCAATAAAGCTGTTAGCAAAAATAGTCATTTTGATTGTGATGCAGAGAATAGAGTGTAAAGCACAAGATTTTTTTTTTGGCGGTACGCGGGCCTCTCACTGTTGTGGCCTCTCACGTTGCGGAGCACAGGCTCCGGACGCGCAGGCTCAGTGGCCATGGCTCACGGGCCTAGCCGCTCCGCGGCATGTGGGATCTTCCCGGACCAGGGCACGAACCCGTGTCCCCTGCATTGGCAGGCGGACTCTCAAGCACTGCGCCACCAGGGAAGCCCAAGGTTTTTATCTTGCAAAGAGAGTATTTGGGAGGCTGTTTCATTAGTTCCAGATGAGAGGGTGATGTCTTGGGCTAGGAGTGAGGCAGTGGAGGTGGTGAGCACATACTGTGGGGTATCATGGAAAGAATGTGCTGTTTAGTTGAAAATAGAAGTCAGGAGTGACTTCTAGGTTGTGAACCTTAATAACTAGTATTTTCCTTATAGAAGACCAGAGTTTCAGTTCCAGTCTGTAGAAATATTGAGAGGATTAGTGGTTAGACCTGAACACTACAAAATTTCAGAGAGCTCGGTGGCAAGGTATTATCATCATCAATTTCACTGTAACTTTTAACAGGGAAGAATATTCATTGTGTGTATGCACACACACGTATTTACATGCATACTCATGCATTTAAGGCAACAACATAAAAACCACACACTTCAGAAAACCAAGGCAGGGCAGAAGGAATGAACCACTAACCTCACTACTTCTCATGCCAATGCAAATTTGTTCAGCAGAAAGAGATCAGCGTAAGTAGGAAAGGATCTATTCGAGAATTTATGTATCTTAAACATGTTCATCAAGCATAATGTGTCAGTACTCCATTCCTTTTTATGGCTGAATAATATTCCGTCGTGTGGATGTAACACATTTTGTTCATCCATTTATCTGTTGATGGGCATTTGGGTTGTTCTCACCTTTTAGCTATTGTGACTAATGCTGCTATGAACATTTGTGTACCAGTATTTGTTTGAATTCCTATTTTCAATTCTTATATGCCTAGGAGTAGAGTTGCTGGGTCATCTAACAATTTGAAATTTTTGAGGCATCACTAAACTGTTTTCCACAGTAGCTGTACCATTTTACGTTCCCACCAACAATGTGTGAGGATTGCAATTTGTCTATATCCTTGTCAATGCTTGGTTTTTTTCCTATTTTTTGTTTTGTTTTCGTTTGCTTATAGCCACTATTCTTTGTCTTTGATTTCTGGAGTAAAAGCAGCTTACGCCCAGCATTTGATTTCCACCCTGGTTCATGTGAGGGGCTTTGCTCCATCTACCATGACAGTTTTAGGAGTGGGCCAGCAGGGCTATGTGGGAAGAGCAGGTCTGTCTCTTTCTAGGAGTGTAACCTTGGGCAAGTTATAATCTCTGGGAGTCTCAGTCATTTCACCTGTACAGTGGCCATGATACTACCTACCTCAACACTAAGGTGAAGATATGAATAACTTCCTAGCACATGACTAGAAGATAGTAGGCTGAATAAATTATCTTCCTTCTCAACAATGAATACCGGTAGAGGGAAAGAGATGGATTTTAAATAATCTGCTTTTAAATTCTTACTATTTTTGGTATTGAACTTTACCGAGTGTTTTCTTTGCAGTGGGTTTCCTGCCGACTCATGCTTGATGAAATTAGTACTGAAATTTTCATGTATTTATTCTCTATGTGTATACCTGTTGATGGGGGTGAGAGGGATGAATCTGTATGACAAAATCAGGAAGATAAACTACCCACCTCTTGATCTTAAGATTCCTCAGATTGATGACCCATCTTTGTTAACTTTCCACAGTGTCCATGGTTCAGGATGGACTTGGAGTGGTTATTGATCAGAACATGGCCTGCTTATCATTCCAACAAAATGAAAAAGCTGTGGCCCACAAGCTGCTTCGTTAACTTTGGAAAAGTCAGCAACTATATATTACTCATCATGTAAACCTGCATCCCTACATAAAAATTCAGCTACATCTTCTAAATAACACCCCCTGATAAGTCCCAGCGATACAGTTTTCATGGTGGATTTTTTTTCTTTCTTGGTCTCACGTGCTGTAGGTCCTCACCTGGCAAGTGCTGAGGGCCACTCCTCCCTTGGGGTTGGGCCCTGATGGAGGGAGGTGCCTCGTGACTACAGGTGGCTTGAGCTGGAATTTCTGATCACTGGTGGTGGTTAAATAATGGGAGAGAATGAGAAAAGCAAGAAGAGTGTTTAGGCCCAATGCCCAAATAGCTCAGAGCATGGTAGACCAAGGAGACACCTGGACAGACTAATAATATTGCATGCCTTCAAATTGATATTCTTTACATCTTTATTAAATATTTATTTAGCGAAGAGACTGAGCTTCCTGTTGGGGAAGAGAAGGAGGGGGAGGAAGAAAACCGCTGCAGAGGTACCTCTGAGGCTCTGGCCAGCCACCTCAGAGAGCCTCTGTTGGTCTTTGAATTTGTCCTTACAGAGTCTTAGCTCTTCACAAATGGATTGTCCGTGGCTTCTTCCTAATCATGTGTAGTCAGTACTCCTGCTGAAAATACCATTTTTTGATCGTGTTACTTTTCCAGTGATCTCTCGGGCATCTTATAATTGACCCCCAGGACACTGACCGGTTGGCCCAGCCCCTAATTCACCTCGGGCCAAGAATTTTCCAAAAAGTTTTTAATGAAATGCTTACTCTGTGGCAGGCACTGTGCTCAGCCCAGTGTAAATGTCACCTTAATTCATCCTCACAGCAGCCTGTAAGGTGGACACTAGTATTACCCCCATTACAGGTGAGGAAACCAGGGCACAGAGAGGTTAAAGTGGCAGCTAGGATGTGGCACAAGGGGGATTCGAATCCACGTCTTTAACTTTAATCCCTACATTTGTCTTGGGCAAAATTGCATATTATTTCTTTCATTCAAAGTCAGGATTCTAGATCCTCTGATAATGATAACAAGTGAAAGCAGTTTGGGGACAATTTGATCCTAAAATATCACATGTACCAACCCTAGTGATTTATTTCAGAGCGAAAGCGGTTATAGTCCCAAAGTATAAGTACACATATAATGTAATTCTTTCTGAGAACTGGTGGGAGCTACCCATCTATAAAGGTGGTTCCGTTTTAATTTGATTCCTAGGAAGTTAGCATCGCGTCATAATTCGCATTCGGCAGTACTCTCCAAGTCCCTGACTGGCCAGAGCTTTAGAATGATGGGACTCTGAAGTCCGCAGGCATCTTCGGGGGCCCGGTGAACCTCAGAACCAGAACCTGGGTTTAGTCAGGCGCTCAGCAGAGAAAGTGATTGATCGCTTTTCCTATTGCAGCTAATTACCAAAAAAATGCCAGGAACTTAACGGGGAAAATTTTCCACCTTCGGCTTTCCTCCGTGGACTTTAAATTGCTTGACATTCTGTCTGTTTCCAGGGTGTTGACGTCAGTGTTAACGGCATGCACAGAATAATTATCTAATATGCCACGAACTCCATGCTATGGTCTGGCAAAGGAAATACTGCCCCAGGGAAAGGGGAAGCTGGATTATATAAAAGCAATAAGCTTTTCCTTAATTACTCCCGAAGAAGGAGAATTCTAGCTTTTAAGATAAACTAAAAGTACAAAAATAACATATTTTGCAATGAGGGAGGTGCATCTCTCTCTTAGAATACTAAAATTGTTTTCTGGACGTTGGCTCTTTGTAAAATGGAGACCATAAGAATCTCCAGTTATGCCCCCAGGAGTGTGTGGCCGTCCCAGTATCCCCCCCCCCCGCTTTTATCTGAAGCCCCTCCTTATGGGGTGAGCAGATTTCCTCCGAGCCGATATGATTCATTCCTCTTCTCTCCTGAAAGCATCCTGGGCTGAGCGAGGGAAAGATAAATGACTCCCAGTAGCCATGTTGTAAGTTACTTAGTGCTAGTTGGCAGTTCTTTTCTCCCTGGGAAGGGTTTGAAATGAGATTGTGTTCGACAGACTGTCCATGCTAAATGATTTTCTGAGTAAGAAATTGCTTTCAGTGCTGACCCTCACCAAATCACCCTGACAAACGTTTGTGGCTGCGGGGGACCGTCCGTTGCCATCTCATGCTTGGGAGGGAGTGGGAGGCTTGGCTCTGCAGGCAGAAGGGCCCAGTAGGCTGCCTCCTGGGTGGAGACAAAGGAGGGACAGGGGTCTTTGTTTCTGGACTGTGCATTTCCTCTGCTCCTTTCCGCTGATGTTAACCTTTTAGCTGACAATCCAGAATATTCGAGATCTGAGAGAGCAAGTGGAGAGACTAAAGGAATGGATACATCTGTTAGTTCTGGGCTGTGTTGTTGTTTCCATGTTAGGAGTGAGGCCACTAATATCAGTTATAAATAGAGCAGCGATATGTACACACAGCGGGGGCATGAACCTTCTAGGCGATGTTCTCAACCTCTTATTAGTCTGTGACCCTTCCTGAAAAATTGTAAAAAGAGCATGCGCTCCTTCAATATTATTTCACATTTCAAAAGAGATTAAATACCACGTCTAAAAGCACAAAGGGCTGGTAGAGCATGCCTGTTCCAGCTGTTCAGAGCCCTCCTTCCTCCCCTAGATTCTTGGGAGAACATGGGCCTCCTGCGTGATGGTTGCATGTCTCTTGGCAACAGAGGTCCCAGGGCGTTGGTAGGAAGGTACCTCTAGAGCTAGAATCTGGGGTCTGAACGGCAGCATCACGGAGCTGTTTAGTCAGGGCCCAGGTGAGATAATGATCCTTCGGGAGGGGCCCATAGTGCTGTCTGAGCTGTGGACGGGACCTCAGCAGTTTCGGTTTCAGAGGAGGTTGTTCCCCTCCTCTACGTGGGCATGTGGCCACCGTGGCTCCTTGGCTGCCTGTCGGGTCCTGGTCCTGAGGTCACAGGAGGAGGGCCACAAATGCCTCTCCAGTGATGGTTACACAGTGGCCCACGGCCCAGGCCAGCACTGTGAGCTGCCTGTGGCCAACTGCAGGAGTGTCACAAGCCTCTTGCTGCCTGGGTTCAGAGAGGAGACACAGTGGGATGCTATACTCTGAGGGCCTATGCTAGGGAAAAACTGGCTCCCAGGTGGGTGGGGGCAACAGCGCACCCCAGAAAATTACTTGGGATACCAGTTGGCTTCTGTTGCGATTTCAGAAGCCAGGCCTATTGAGAGCTTGCTGGTCTCCTGGGGCAGGTGGAGAACGATGGGCCATGCTCCCCTTCCGCACCTAGTTCTTCCTGAAATGATACCCCATCTTCCTAATAGCCTGTCTTTATACACACACACGGGTAAACTGAGGCCTGAGAGGAAATGTACATGCCAAGACCACCCGGTTGGTCAACTTCAATGCCATCCTGTTTTGCGGCAACATCCATTCCCCTCTGTCTGTCCTCACCCAGCTCGGATCCTCTCTGCTTGGTGTGCCCAGTGACATTCTCCCCTCTCTCAGGATACTGCAGGGGCGGACTCAGTAAGGCAACATGGCTAGTAAAGCTGAGAGTCAGTAGCCTAGCATCGCCCACTGGATTGACATTTTTCATGCATCCGGCAAACATTTATTGAACCTTATTATGCACCAGGCTCGGTGCTGGGGCCACAGAAGAGAATAGAAAAAGTTTCCTGCCCCTGAGGGGCTCATAGTCTCAAATGGAATCTGACAAATGATGGTAGTGGTAGTAACAACAGCAACAAAAGTATATTGAGTGCTTACTCTGTGCTCGTCCGCAGTCGAAGCATTTCCTTCTTATCAGCCCATCTAAGCCTCGCCGCCATCACCATCCTCACTTTCTAGGTGAGGAGGCTGGGGTTCAGAGAAGGCAAGGAGCTCCCCAAGAACACCACGTCAGTAGTGGGGGGCACCACCACCACCTGGATCCTGGGAGCTTCAGCTCCAGGGATGGTTGCTCTAAATTGGCACTCCAGCTGAGGTGGGTCTGGGACAGGGTGGGTGTAAGGAGAGCGGTCAGCACCTTCGTGGGTGAGGAAAAGCTGCTCTAGGGGACTGATGCTTGAGCTTGGGTCCTGAGTCTTCCCAAGGTGTCCTGGTCTTCGGCATCATGCACTGGGCTCAGGTTCTAGGTGCTGGGATTGCCCCACAGCCCTTTCTTGTAGTGTGAGGACCCTGCAAAGGAGGTGAGTTTTCCAGTGTTCTCCCTCTAGATCCAGGGACTTGGGAGCTGTATGCAAAGAGGAGAATTTGCATATCTGTTTGCTCAGCTCTGTTTTCAGAACAGACTTTCAAAGTCACCGTAGTGTGGGATCAAAAGGCTTTTAGGAAACTTTCAGAAGTAATGTGGTTCCTCTCCCCAACTGGGGTTAAGAGTCATGGGCCTTGGGCCATGCCTTGTTGGTTAGAATAGAGATTGGAATAATTGACTCTCTGTTTTGGGAGCAGACACATCTAGGGCTTATTAGATGAGCTGAACCCCAGGTGTGTCCAGGTCCGTGGAACTGTAACATCCCAGATGTATAGCAAATATGGCAAAAGGAGAGAGACAGAGGCAGAGATCGAGGCAGACCAGCGCATGGGAAGCTCCCCCTTGTCTGTGCCCCAGCTTTAGCAGCAGGCCGATAGCAGAAGCGTGGCAGGGAAAGCTGTCCAGACCCTTCTGTGAGCCCCAGGTTCGTGTGGGAGAGGCAGTGGGCTTGTTCAAGGCCCACCCTATTCTGGAGCTTGCCTGATGTCAGGTGGCTATACCAAGTAGTGACACTTCCCATACACTTACTGTCCCGAATCTCTGGCTCGTTGGGCTGTTTGGTTCTGCCAGTGAGCCAGCATCACCCAGGTGCTCCTCTTCACTTTGCCCATGACCTCTGCCTAAGGTCACCCTCCTTGAAAATGTGCTGCCTAGGGAAGTGACCCTCGGTCAGGGGACACCCCCCCAGAACTGAGGAAGGAAAGGAGGCATGGCAGCCATCTGCTCTGGCAGTGGCTCTTAGAACCTTTGGCCTGACCCCCCTGCCTTCTGGGTTTCCTTCCACCATGTCTCCGTGTCCAATCAGGAAGGCATCCTAAGAGATCACTACTGTCATGTGGTTCTCATTCTTGATTCATCCTGGGCACATTCTCACTCTCCTGCCCTCTCTTTTAAACTTGTTAAAGACAGTTTCTTTAAGTGGAGAGTAAGGCTGGTAAGTAGGACTTTAAAGATGACAGTACAGGTGGGCAGGAATCACCTGAGCAGTGCCAAGGTGAGCAAGTGGCTGGGTCAGTATCACCCAAAAAACCAACAATAGCCTCTCACAACATGGTCTGATGAGAAAAACTATGACCACTATAAATAGCTTCCAAATTATAGTTCTTCATGGCCAAAGAGAAATGTCATAAGTATTTAAATGCAGTTCACCTCTGCAGTAGCACACACCAGATCCAATCCATAACGTAAAATCAGGTATCTAGAGAATGGCAATCAGCTCCAATCCCTGACCTGGTCTCAGCTAATTACACTAAAGGTTTTTTTTTTTCTTTTTTTCTGGGGGTCAGGGCAGCTTTGCCTTGGGAAGCAGAAATGGGGTCCCCTTGTCCCCAGTGTTTCCCTGGCCCTATTTCCCTGGAGTCTGGCCAATAAAACAGGAGCCAGCTAATCAGGATGTTTCTGGAATTATTGCTGCTGTTCTGGAAGCCCCAGCAGCCAAAGGATCTAGAATCGTTCCGTTGGCCTTCACCCCAGAGGGCCAGCTGGCTCAGGTAGAACCAGGCTGTCTTTGGGGTGGAGAAGATGTGGTCTTGCAGCAGGACCCCTGGTGGCTGCCTATGCAGGCTCCCTCAGGTCACTTTAGTACCTTTATAGTGATGCAACTTCACATTTTACGTGACTGAAATATTCAGACCTCGCTTATCATATTTTGTTGGGTGGGAGGGGGCAGTAGGTTCGAGTGGGTGGGGAAGCGGAAGGTTGGAGGTTTATTTTAATTCAGATTGGGCATTTCACTATGAGATCCATAAAAACGATTATAATCTAATATGCTCAGAGAAGAGGGCTCCTACTATCTGATTCTTGTGGATTTCTTAGGGACCGTCCCAGCCTGATTGTCATTGTAGAGTAGTGACCTTTATCTGTAACAAAGCCTGAGATGCACCTCCGGAAGACAGGAGAGCAAGTTCGCTGCTAATGAGCCTAGATTCACCTTCTTTTCTCCTGTAGAGAGGATTTTCATTTTGCTGCTTCTGCAGATGAATGCTATGTGCTTTCATGTATTATTTTGTTTAATCAATTAATAATCCTGGAATGAAGATGTTATTATGACCATCATTCTACAGCTAAGGAGAGGGAGGCTCAGGGAAGTTAGGACGCTGGTCTAAATTCATACAACCTGTAAGTGACAGAGCTGCGATTTGAGTCTGCCTGGCTCCAAAGTCTAGACTCTGCCACTCTGCATCCTAAATGTCCTTGGGATGCAGTGGTTAAGGTAGGTATGGAGTAGTTCTTTAATGCTTAATGCTCTTTTTTTGGAAGGTGGTGGAGGACATAGACCTCCTTAAAATTTTTATGAAAATTGTAGACCTGTGGGTGGGCGGAGCGTCAGGGTACACCTTGACCCCACAGTTTTGCACTCAATTTCCAGCAGTCTAGGGGACTGTGGACACCATCTGTGGATTATGTAGGCCTACGGGAGTCCTGGGATCTCAGGTTAAGCTAATTAGGGTTTGGGGAGCTTCATTAAAAGTAAAAGATTCATGGAAATCCCCTGGCAGTCAGTGCTTGGGACTCAGAGCTTTCACAGCCAGGACGCAGGTTCATTCCCTGGTCGGGGAACTGGGATCCCGCGTGATGCATGGTGCGGCCAAAAAAAAAATCCATTAACAATTTTTAAAGAAAACGATTGAGTGATTGGAAGACCATTTCCAGAACTTTCTTTTTGGTTCTTTAGGAATAAAGAGCAGGGAAGGAGAAGGAGGATGGAGGGGAGATGAGAGAAGGGAAGAGGAAGCAGGATGGGTGGCATTAAGGAATTATCCAGCAAGCAGTAAAAGCAATTTGCACTGTGAATAATTAAGGTTGTTCAGCCCCTCCGGAGTTGGCTGAAGCACTGTTCACAAGCACTTCCTTCTTTCAGGTTAAAATTAATTGGAGTGGTGGTTTATTTATCTTTTCCCTCTGTAAACCAAATGACTCATCCTGATTTATAAACTTTCCACCTCTCCACTGTCTATTAAGGCCAGTGGGGGTGAGCGACTGATGATTTGATTGTACTCCCCAGGGCCAGTGTTTGTAGAACCCAGACGCAGGTGGCCGGGTCACTGACCGCTAGAGACTTCTCAGAGCCCGGAGTCTCTAGTTTCTTTGAAAAGGGAAAACAGGTGGCCGCATGAATGTGGTTGTCTTACATGTCTTCAGGCACACTTTTTTGCAGCAACTGGAATATATGGCTAAAAAGGGTAAGGAGGATTAGACCCAAGAGCTTGGGGATTTTTATATTTCAATACTAGATAGAGTTTCTCAAGCCCACTGGGAAGGATACTTAATACAACTCTGCTTCTTGTATTTAGAGAAGACGCCTGGAGAAGGTCCCCCCAATATTAGAGTGGCCCATGTAAACATGCACCACAACGATGCAGAATTCTTTTATGTGGCTTATCTCCTCTGCTAGGAGTTTGTAGTCTCCTGAGATTTCAGAAATAAATAAGACCAGGAAACACCTTTCAGCTCTGAGGAGGTAGAACACCCATCCCAGAGCCTGTTGGTCAGTCTTCTGAGACACTCCAGAGGAGACCTGCCTCTGCAGTGACCCTGAGAGGCCTCGGGGCACATGGCTGCTGCTGTGGCTCTAGATTCTGACCATGTGGGGTCGACTCTTTCCTCTAGCCCTGCCCAGTGGAATGACCTTGACAAGAAAGACTAGAGGTTAAAGCACAGCTTTGGCGGCCAACCGCCTGAGCTCACGTCCTTCCTCACCACTCACTGGCTTGACGAACTTGGTCTTAGCCTCCTCTCTGTGCCTCACTTTCCTCCTCTGTAATAGAAAGATAATAACATAAATCGTAACACAAATAAGTTTTTTTGTTTTTTTTTTTTTGCGGTACGCGGGCCTCTCACTGTTGTGACCTCTCCCGTTGCGGAGCACAGGCTCCGACGCGCAGGCTCAGCGGCCACGGCTCACGGGCCCAGCCGCTCCGCGGCATGTGGGATCTTCCTGGACCGGGGCACGAACCCGTGTCCCCTGCATCGGCAGGCGGACTCTCAACCACTGCGCCACCAGGGAAGCCCACAAATAAGTTTTGTATGAGGATTAATTGAATGAACATATGGAGGCACTTAGAACAGTGCCTTTCATGTTTAGAGGATTAGAACAGGGCTCTCAAGGAATTTTAGTTGTTGTTATTATTTAAAAAAAAATTTTTTTTTTTTAAATTTATTTATTTTTGGCTGCACCATGCAGCACGTGGGATCTTAGTTCCCTGACCAGGGATTGAACCCACGCCTCCTGCATTGGAAGTGTGGATGCTTAACCACTGGACTGACAGGGAAATCCTCCTTTTAGATATTATTATTATTATTTCGACTCTGAGTTTCAGGTTCTCCACTTGTAGAAAGGTGCTGATGATACTGGGGTAGTCTTGAGGATGATGAAATAATGCAGCCAGTGTGCTGAGAACAGTGCTGGACAGAGCATTCCTGCTCATCGGTGTTCGCAGCAGTGGTCATAACTCCAGTGACAAGAAACGCATCACTGGGTCTTGGCAGTTCCCACCTGGATTAAGACTTGAGGTTGCTGAGAAACCTTGTAGCAGGTCAGAGCCCTTAAAATGTTGATCTGCCCCCTGTCCTAGGCGGCTTCAGTCAGTGCCAACGCTTACAAGGCCTGGGCAGCATGTCTCTTGGCACCCAAGATGCCAGGTCTGCCAGGGTATAGGATTTACACATCTATCCACCACCCCTCAGTTTGGGCACAGTGAGCCTGAGTACCTGTGTCCTTTGTGTGTTAAGTTTCTAGTAATAGGGCTGGTAAAAAAAAAAAAAAAAGAAGCTCACTGATACTAGTGCTGTTGAAAAAAGTTCACTGGTAATAGTGCTTTGAAGAAATGAATGTATTAGGGTTCTTCTTAGAAGAGTGATTTTAAGATTATATTATGCTGATGGAAAGCAGAAAAAAAAAATCAGTGCTCCTCCCTAGGCCCTGTGCTCTAAAAGGGTAAAATTAATTTATGAAGCCTATCTGTGAAGCAAAGGCTCCAGCGCCATGGCTCCACTGCTAATTCTGGTGACAGCAGCGATGTAGAGGAATGATGGTCACTAGATGAAGAGACTCCGACAGGTGCTACAAGAGCAGAGGATGTGAAAGACTTGGGGATGGGTCTAAAAAGCAAAAACGCATTTAAAAAAAAAGGAAAAGGTCTCATAAGCATTGAAATCTGACCCACAGGAGAGCAAGGACCTTCCTGAGATCATGGGTATTTGTGGGCTGTCGGTGGGATTGGGCAAAGCTAATTGCCTCTGTCTCGTTGATGTGGTTGAACCACAAGGGTGGGGCCTAGCTCTGAAGGGCCTTCTTCCTTCTTCCCGGGTTAAGGAGAAAATGCCCATAGGAGTCAGGCTGGACGTAATACAATAAGAAGTGGTGGGGACTGGTGTCACCTGTCTACAGGGGACACCCACTCAACTGTAGTGAATTATTGCCCGGTAGGAACATGGAGCAAGTCTTTCAGATCTTCTTTTTATTCAAGTGATTCTGGAAATACAGTTGTTGGGTTTTTTTTTTTTTTAATGTAATACTTATGATTTTAAAAAACCATGTGGTTGGCCATTTGGCAACCTTTGACTGTAGAAGAAGACCAGGAAGCGGCTTTGTATGTGTAGGGCAGCCGTTGGTGTCAGCTGGGAACAGCGGGCTACACTCCTTCAACTTTGGCCACCACCCCCTCAGCTGTCAAAAGAGAAGGGCTCACAGCTTTTGGGGGACCTGATGGAGATAGTCTTATCCTCCAAGCTTCTCCATCCCATCACTGCCAGTGGTGGTCCTAGAATTCCATTCCAGGGCTTACACTTCCTCGTCCTTTTCTGGAAGGCATCCCTGCAGCCCTTCCATTAAAACATAATGGAAATTTCTATTATAAATAGGGTAGACAGGTACACTTTTAAAGTCTTTTAAAAATCTTTTGGTCTCATGATATTCCTGTCCGCCGAGGACCCAAGGGAGTTATGGGATGTTTATGTAGAGGTGGGCCCCACTTGAAAAGACAAAAAAAAAACCAAATTGAATTCAGAATGGAGGTTGGGAGTTGACTATTCTCAGCACAAAAGGATTTTTCTCATTATAAAAATTTCCATCCCAAGGTTCCATCACAGTGTTCTTGTTGAATTTACAATAGGATTTAGTTGATAAGTCAATTTGACCTACACATAATTTTTAGCAAAACATCTGCAGCATAAATTGAGGCGCACCTGCACTTCATACCACTTTTTTCTCACTTTGTTTTTCATTTTCCACTTTGGTCTGTCTGTGTCATCTTTAAGTGTCTCTGTGTTTTCATTCTTACAGTTTCTGGGGACTTCCAAACAAACCCACATATTAAATGTAGGAAGCCAGAAGCACTCTCCGTAATTGGATAAATGGATCATAATTCCTCTTCCTTTAATATGTACCAGTTGTTGGGAAGAGACGATCAAGGAAAAGGTGGGGGGATGAGATGATGGAGATTGATCTGACATCTACACCTCTATAGCCAATACTGAGAAAGTAGGGTTTATCAAAACAACTTCCACAACATAATGGAGGCCTCTGCTCTCAAGATTTTCACATTGAACTTTTCACTTATGATGTTGTGGCAGAGTGGAGGCTTAGAGACAGGGCTTAAAGTCCTGGCTTTTCTAGGTACTAGCAATGCAGACTTTCTGCAGCCCATTTTCTTGTCTGTAAAATGGGAGCATAATGTTTATCTTGAAGTGCAGCTGTTGAGGATTAGATGAATGATGTGTTCAAAGTCACCTACAAAGCCAGCGTTCAGTCTATAGCACTCATTTGATAAATGTTGGTTCTTTTTTTCTCATGAGTGAGTTCATGGTGAATGAATTCCCCCTCAGGAAGTAATTCCTGTTTAGAAGGCTTTTGGAGCTGATGCCTAGAACCGAAGAAAGCTACATATTTCATTAATATGGTACAGTTTTCTCCCATAGTTTAATAACATCTTTAAAATCAGGAAATGTCTTTATAACTGATGGCTTCTTAAGGCAATAATTAGCACATTTTTTCCTTCTTGGGGACACATAAAATAGTGGTCCATCTTCTATTGATGACAACTTAGATTCAGTGAAAATGAGTATTTATAGTTTTAAAGGTGAGGCTATAGTTATACTTTACACGTGTAACGTATAACTTCTTCTTCACCCCCTCCCCCTCCTCTTCCTCCTTCTTCCTCTTTTTCTTCTTCTTAACACTTTTATTGAGATATATCTCATATACTCTAAAATTTAACCATTTGAAATGGTTCAGTGGTTTTTAGTATATTCACAGACTTGTGCAACCATCACCACAATCTACTTCTAGGATATTTTCGACACCGCCAGAAGAAACTCTCTATCCATTATCACCCATTCCCAATCCCTGCCCCCAATTTTTCCAACTGTCGACAACCACTAATCTGCTTTCTGTCTCTATGGACTTGCCTATTCTGGACATGCCACATAAATAGAATCGTATAATACATGACCTTTTGTGACTGGCTCCTTTCACTTAGCATATTGTGTTAAGGTTCATCCATGTTGTGGCATGTTCATCCATGTTGTGGCATCCAAATAATATTCCATTGTGTTGCTATACCAAACTTTGTTTCACCACTTATCAGTTGGACATTTAGGATGATTCCACTTCTTGTCTATTATGAATAATGCTTCTATGAACATTGGTGTACAGGTTTTTGTGTGGATATATGTTTTTATTTCTCTTGAGTATATATCTATGAGTGGAATTATTGATCATAAAATGTCTTAGCTTGGGCTGCCATAACAAAATACCTTATACTGACTGCTTAAACAACAGAGAGATTTATTGATTACAGTTCCAGAGGCTGAGAAATGTAAGATCAGGATGCCAGCATAGTGAGAGGCCTCTTCTTGGCTTGCAGACAGCCACCTTCTTCCTGTGTCCTCACACGGCAGGGGAAGAGAGAGAGGGGGAGAGAACAAGCTCTCTGTATCTCTTCTTATAAGGACACCAATCCCATTTTGAGGGCCCCACCCGTATGACCTCATTCAAACCTAATTATCTCCCCATCTCCGAATACTGTCACGTTGGAGCTTAGGGCTTCAATATACGAATTTCAGGGAGACACAATTCAGTCCATAGCATATGCATCTCTATGCTTAACTTTTGGAGACCCTTTGGCTTCTTTCATTATCAGCTCTGTTCGGGCTCCAGTTTTTATAGTGACCCTTATGAGTTTACTATGAGTCACATACTCTGCAGCTCATAGGTGCTAACACCATGGTCATTCATTTATTTATTCAGCAGAAACTTAATTACCTGATCTGTGCTGGATACTCTAAATCAGCAAGCCAGTAAACATGATCAGGGACCATTTATAAACTGGTGGGGGGGGGGCAGGAAAAAAAAAAAAGCAAAAATAAAACAAAAAATATTTTAGAAAAATTTCTGCATTCATGCCCTGAAAATAAAAGAGGAGACCAGTCAAACAGAAGATCGCGGTGGCTTGACATAGTGGGATGGTAAAGTAGGGAGTTAAAGAGAAGAAAGACATTTTGGGCAAGACTCACTAATGGACGGATGTGGAGCAAAGGAAGAGGAGAAACAAAGGGTCCTTCCTCATGTTTGGCTTTAATAACAGGCGGTGCCGTTTACTGAGAAGGGGAGAGCTGCATTGGGAGTAAGCTGTTTGGGAAGAAAGCAGGGGTTTTGTCATGGATATGTTAAATTTGACAAATCTGTGAAACATGGAAGAAGGGATATCAAGTAGGAAGTTGGATACAAAAGTCTAGAACCGGGGAGACACTCTGTGTTGGAGTTATACCTTCAGGAAATAAAAAGATGATTTTGAACTCATGGGAATGGGTGGGATCATGCAGGGGAAAGAGGAGAAAGTGGCCCAGGGTGGAGAGAGGAAGGTCTCCAACATTTAGAGACTGGGCAAAGCAGGAGCAGCCTGGATGGGAAACTGAGAAAAGAACATGACCCAGGAGGGTGGGATGGTGGAAGTCAGGGGAAGAGAGTGTTCCAGGGAGGAGGAAGTGGTCCACTGCCAAATGCTGCTGAGACATCAGGGAGGACAAGGGTCCAGGGTCACCTGCAGAGTTTATAACACTGGTATCATTGGTGTCCTTGACAAGGGCAGACTTAGCAAGTGGTAGGGAGGGGGCCAGGGTGAGGTGGATGGAGGACCGAGCTCTTTTGGAAATTTGACCGTAAAGACATTGAGTCGAGAATCTGAGTGGGATGTGGGATCAAGGGAAGTTTTGTTTTATACAGTGGAAGATAGCTGAGCACGTGTATACTTTGATGCCAGTGTTCCAATCGTGAGGGAGAGATCAGCACAGACAGAACAAAGCTGAAAGAGCATCCGTGGAGGGTGTGGCCTTTTATAGGAGGAGGGGAACTTGCGCCACTGGGTGAGGTGGCAAAGAGGAGGGACTGGACGGCTGTGAGTGCGGGTGTGGGGGGCTGCTGGTAGGAGAGAGTGAAACTTGATCTGATTTCATGTATTATTTTTAATGACAGTATGAAGTGAGGCCATCAGCTGAGCATGGTGGTGCAGAAAAGGACATGGCAAGTTAGGGAGGAGAAGAGAAACTATGAAATAATGGGAAATTAGAAAGCAAACCAATTCAAGAAAAATAGCAGCTTGCTGGTTAATAATGAGGGTCAGTTTGCAGCGTAAGATCATGAGTTTAAAGTGAACCCAGTCACTTCAGTTGTGTGGTTTTTTTGTTTGTTTGTTTTTGCGGTACGCGGGCCTCTCACTGTTGTGGCCTCTCCCGCTGCGGAGCACAGGCTCCGGACGCGCAGGCTCAGCGGCCATGGCTCACGGGCCCAGCTGCTCCACGGCATGTGGGATCTTCCCGGACCGGGACACGAACCCGCGTCCCCTGCATCAGCAGGCGGACTCTCAATAACTGCGCCACCAGGGAAGCCCAGTTGTGTGGTTTTTATCCAGGAAATTTCAGCTACCCAGGACCCCATGGGGAACAGAGGAAGAGTTAAGACCATCGTGGGGAAGGACTTTTGTTAGGGATGCAGGGTGGCTCCAAAGGGATGGTGATAAGGCTGGATTGCGAAGAGGGGTGGGAGGTGAGGCAGGAGAAAAGGGCTGGCCAGGGGCTTGGGAGTTTGGAGGTTTCCCTGAGGTTGAAGAATGATGCCAGTGGGGACTCTTGAGCAGGTGAGCCCAAGAGGTAAGAGGTCATGGTTGAAGAATGGGTTGTTTGGGGTCATGGTTTCAGATGTGCCACAGGCGCTGTTGCTAGCCAGGTCCAGAGCATGTCCATGGAAGTGGATGGGTGGCATGCAGTACAGGGAAAGGTCACAGATATAAGCACAACAAGGAACCGAGAGGCCAGCCTTTCTGATGGTTCATCTGTGTCACAGTTATCAAGACGATGAGAGGAGGTGGCGGGCATGGGGAGAACCGTGAGCCAGGAGCTAGGTCCTTAGTCATACCCTCTAGACCCACTTGTAACTGTGTGTGATCAGGATACATTTTGCCACCCTGTTTCTTGTGCCTTGAATACAGCTTCGAATTTAAAATCGATGTACAGGAATCAAAGTTTCAGAAGTTCAAGGCCATCCCTTGCAGCTCCTGCTTTATGTTTTAAGGGTGGTTGTTGGGGTGACCTGTCCTTGGAGATGTGGTTGCTTCTGCCGTCACAAGTGCCTTCTTCAAGCCTCCTCTACTGCTGCCTTTGATCTGCACAGAACATAAACATCAAGGATTCGATTAAGGAGAGAAAGAGGAATAGAAAGTCTAAGCCCAGATGCTGAAAGGTACCTTTCAGGTCTCCAACCTCAGCTGCATTCCGCGCGTGTAGGACCAGAGCTGTTTTAGCTCTTTTGCAGTGTGCCCTGTGAATTAGACCACGTTGTTATTTACACATCGTAATTGGATCGTTGCACGTCATAACAATGGGATTTCAACAGTTATTGTTGTACGTTCTAATTATGTGATTACTCAGGCTTTCACCAATCATGTAATTAGATTTAATTACGCCAACTGCACAAATAAATGATAGTCAACTACAAATTACTTAAAATAAAATCCAGAATTGTGCCTACCTCGGCAGTTGCCCCCAAAACAAGGTAAGAAAACAAGTGAAGGAAGAAGGCTTATGAAACCGATTAGCAAGTGAAAGGAATGATGTGGTCTGGACAGATCTTTAAGGATCATGGCAGGGAATCACCTTGTCTAGAAGTTTCCTGTCATATTTTCCTCGAGCAGAGGAAATGGTGGTAAGAATTGAGGATGTCGAAGGCAAGAATATTGATACGCCTTTGCCGTGCCCCAGAGCAGATAGTTTTTATTTCTTTAATCAGGAAAAGGGGGAAGGGGAGAGAAGAAGAGGGAGCAAAGAGGAAGAGATTGATGAGAGAGAGAGAGAGGGAAGATTAACAAACTTGGCATTTAGTAATTAAAAACAGTACAGTACGATTTAGTGTGGAGCCCAGAATCACATAAATTTGAACAATTCAAGTTTATTATTGGAAACTTGCCTTTAGTCCTTACCTACCTCGCTCTGGCATTTTTGACTTTTTCTTTCCTTCACCCTTGGTTTTGTTCCCCAAACTCCTTCTGAGGTTGTTATTTGAAGTTAGAACTTTAGGGCCAGGAGCCTGGCATGGTCTTTTCAAGACGAAATGTGTGAGACCAAAAATTAATAGGAGAGACACCCATTATTTGAAATACGGAATACAGAATAAATGTAGCACTCATGATCATTTTTCATTTGCATTGTCTCTAGTTGTTGGATAGTTTTGGACTGGGGTGCTGAGATCAACTTGAAAACTGGGTGCTGTATCACAGGGGACCAGTTTGTTTTTGTTTTCTTTCCTGTGGAGGCATCTCAGAGTAGTGGCCATGTCTGAAAGTAAGTTTTCTCTGGCTCGAGTCTCAGAGCCAGAACGGAGAATAGTGGTAAATGTCACAGTGTTCCCAGCTTCTCCTGTGCCCGAGAGAAGGGCTCCCCTGGTGCTTCTAGAGAGGAGAGGCAGAGAGCTTTCTGTGGAGGTGGGAGCTGCACCCATCTGGGAGGATGGGCCCGCCACCTTTGTGCTCCAACAAAGAGATATAATTGGTAGGTGCCATTTAAGCACATTTATACTTAGGGAAAATTACCCTCTGGGCTTGGCCGAGTCCTGCATAACCACTGAGCACCAGCCTTGCTCAGCATCTGCTCCAGGACCTTACAGCGGTTGACAGGATGAGGATTACTTCAAAAGTACCCATAATAGCTGGTGCGTGTACTTGACACCGCTATAAAAATAAGTCTCGATGCTGTTGAGGGTCAGATTGGGGGATCAGTGTACTGGGTTAGCTCTCCCCTGTGCATTAAAAATGAACAAACTTGGGCTTCCCTGGTGGCGCAGTGGTTGAGAGTCCGCCTGCCGATGCAGGGGACAGGGTTCGTGCCCCGGTCCGGGAAGATCCCACATGCTGCGGAGTGGCTGGGCCCGTGAGCCATGGCCACTGAGCCTGCGCGTCCGGAGTCTGTGCTCCGTAACGGGAGAGGCCACAACAGTGAGAGGCCCACGTACCGCAAAAAAAAAAAAAAAAAAGAACAGACTGCATAGCTACAATAGCACAAATGAGGGAAAAAAAGTGCATTTAGATCTAAAACAAAGGCATATTAACGCATTCTCTTCTCCTGTGGGTTCTTCTGTGGAAGCCCCCATATGGACAATGGAAGCTAAGGGACCTTAATCTAGACATATTCATCTGTCCCTTGGTTTCTCCATAATCCTGGAATTGTGTTTCACTTTCTGTGTGGCTATGATGGGCATTCATTCCTACATGGAGGTTAATGCCTGTTAAGTTCAAGCCACAGCTATGGAAGGTGGCACCCAGGAAAGGGCTGTACAGTTGTGTTGGAAAGTTCAACAAGTGTGGAACTGGAACTAAGAGAGAGGAGTTGGGCTGGAACTTTGGGGCCCAAATATCTCTTTCCCCATCTCTCCAAATCCACCCGATCCAATAAAGTAAAGCAGATGGTAATCAGCCGGTCTGCAACAGTGCGCCATTCCACTCTCCACTTCTCAGAAACTTAGTGTGACGTGGAGGGTGTGCTGATATTAAGCAGCCAAAGCTCTTTTCTAAATGAGAGTAGAAGCACCCAGGGGCAGGGCAGAAGTAAAGACGCAGAGGTGGAGAATGGACTTGAGGACATGGGGAGGGGGAGGGTTAGCTGGGACGAAGTGAGAGAGTGGCATGGACATATATACGCTACCAAACGTAAAATCGATAGCTAGTGGGAAGCAGCCGCATAGCACAGGGAGATCAGCTCGGTGCTTTGTGACCACCTAGAGGGATGGATTAAGGAGGGTGGGAGGGAGACGCAAGAGGGAGGAGATATGGGGATATATGTATATTATGGCTGATTCACTTTGTTTTAAAGCAGAAACTAACACGCCATTGTAGAGCAATTATACTCCAATAAAGATGTTAAAAAAAAAAAAAGAAGCATAAGCAGTTTGCACAAGTCAACTTGCTGAGCCGTTATAATCTGCATTCCAGATTCTCAGCCCTGTGCTAGCCGCTCCTGGTTTGTTCTTCTAAACAGAAATGCCATTGCAAAGATTCAAGTGCGCTGTGCTGATGGGTAAAGGCATGAGCAGGAGCTAGCTTCAGAGTCTTACAGAGGCACTTCCCTACCTAAGCATCTCTGGTATGCATGCAATTCTGGCGATAACACGCTCAAGGAAAGACATTCTACAAAGCGCATCTCATAAGCGCAGGAAGCACCACACAAACTGAACAGGTATCAGCAAAGAAGGGAGGGGAAGGACCCCGCATGGCCACATGGCCAGTCACCAGGAAGCAGCCATTTCTACAGCCAATATTTATCGCATGGTCATGAGGTCAGGCGATGGCTTAGCTAGCTATCATTAAGGGATTCTGACTTTAGTTCCGATTTCCTCTCTCTAGGACTGTAAGCAGTTTCTGTATTTATTGAGAACTTACTGTGTGCAGCGATTACTATTTTACTCAGTAGCACCACTGTGATGTTCTCCATTTGATTGATGAAGAAAGGGAGCCTCACCAAGTTTAAATTACTTGCCTGAGGTCACATGGTTACTAATTGGGACCAGAATTGGAGCCCCTGGTCTGAATCCAGAGTTCTTTTTCTTCACTCCAAAATGATACATCCTGTTATATGCCAATATCTGTGGAACCCTGGGTAATTCATCATTGTAAGCACATTTTAAGTGTGGGAGATTGGCATGGGTGGGTTCACATTTATTTAGGGGCACTCTTTTATTAATGTACATAATAAGAAGAGCTTTGCATTAATAGGCTGTCAGTTTCTTCTTCACATAACCTAGGAAGGCAATTGACAAGGAAATGTTCTGTTTTGCCTTCAAGTGAGATTGGAAGTATGTTATTAAGTGTAAATCAAAAATTAGGTGTCAAACATCTTTCCAGGTGCATATATTATAGACTATTCAATTATCAAGGGACTCCTTATGTTGGAATAAGAGAGATGAAAATCCCTTGATGTGGGTACACAAGTCATATATACATAGGAAGTGAGGTGGGAGCAATCTCATGCTAATAATCGTGGTTTGACAAGGGAAGCACCATTATTAACCAGAGACTTAATCTTAGTGAGGTTGAGATACGACTTCAGTCCTCTCTCCCTCCTTCTTCCCTACCTCCTGCCTCCCTCCTATTTCCCTCTCTCCTCTCCCTCCTTATTCCCTCCCTTCCCTCCCCGCCGCCGCTCCCATTCCCTCCCTCCCTCCCTTCCTTCTTTCCCTTCCTTCCTTTGGATCTCCATTTATTTGTTTATTCATTCGGCAAAGTTTATTGAGTCCTACCACGTACTGTGTTCCAGGCACTAGTTTAGGCTCTGGTGAAGCAATGAATAAGACAAGTTTTCTGCTTTCATGGAGCTTGCATTCCAGTGGCAGTGGACAAAAATGTGGGGATTTGGAGGACCAGAAAAAAGATTATTGTGGTTGGATCTTAGTGGGCAAGAGAGATAGTGATGTATGGAGAAGGAAACTTATGGCAGAAACAGAGGATTTCCAATGTGCAACGAGACCTACTCAAGACAGATGGAAGCTTGGCTCCTGGCTTCACATTTTTTTTTAACATCATCAACAGGAAATGAGCTAATGAGCCCTTACTAGGTGCCAGGGACTATCTAAGCGCCTGTTAGATTTTAACTCATTTAAACTTCACAACTCCACTCAGTGGATTTTAAAACATCTCTACCAAGTTGAAAAACAATGAATTCAATGTCAAATGAATAATTCTAAAAAATCCTTTTATGGAATTAACAGTGAGTTAGGACACAATGACATTACGGTTTTTGTTTTGGGGTTTTTTTTTTTTTTTCAGTTTTTAACAGTGGTGATGCTGTTCTAATGGCCTTAGCACTCATACATACTTTTTTAAAAATTAATTAATCAATTAGTAATTAATTTTTGGCTGTGTTGGGTCTTTGTTGCTGTGTGTGGGCTCTCTCTAGTTGCGGTGAGCTGGGGCTACTCCTTGTTGTGGTGTGCGGGCTTCTCATTGTCGTGGCTTCTCGTTGCGGAGCATGGGCTCTAGGCACGTGGGCTTCAGTAGTTGTGGCATGTGGGCTAAGTAGTTCTGGCTTGTGGGCTCTAGAACTCAGGCTCAGTAGTTGTGGCATACGGGCTTAGTTGCTCCGTGGCATGTGGAATCTTCCTGGGCCAGGGCTTGAACCCCTGTCCCTTGCATTGGCAGGCAGATTCTTAACCACTGTGCCACCAGGGAAGCCCCATACATACTTTTTTTTTTTTTGCGGTACGCGGGCCTCTCACTGCTATGGCCTCTCCCGTTGCGGAGCACAGGCTTCGGACGCGCAGGCTCAGCGGCCATGGCTCACGGGCCCAGCCGCTCCGCGGCATGTGGGATCTTCCCGGACCGGGGCACGAACCCGCGTCCCCCGCATCGGCAGGCGGACTCTCAACAACTGCGCCACCAGGTTTTTTTATATACATACTTTTTTAAATGCAGAAAAGTATTTTATATTTAATGGGATTATTTTAAGCTTTAAATTAAACTAGTGTTCTTCCTATTTATCGTGAAACTGGCTTATTTGCAGATTGGTCCACTGAATGGATCCATTTGTTTTGTTTGCTCTGTTCACACTATGATATCATGCTGTTCATAGTTTCGTCTGAGCTGAAGTGGTGTTTTGATTCATAGAATTTTGTTGCTGCTCACGATAAATGAATATCATTACATCTCTGCTTCTCTGCTGTTAGCTCACACATAACTACAGATTGTCTTTAGAATTGCTTACCCAGAGCACCGTGTTTTAGAAGCTAGTGACGACTTTAAACTTTTTTACAATTTCATACAATTTTAGAAAATCATCCTGATTTTTAAAAATCCATTTACTATTTAGGGAGAGAGATGGCTAGAAGGAGCTGTCCATCAAAATATATGCTGATTTGAGAGGACAAATTAAAGGGAAAGTCAAAGTTAAATGATTTAAATGCTTGATTCAGAGACCATCTTTAAGGGAACCTTCACCACATGTGCGGTCTGGAGTGATAGCTGTGATAGGACTGATCTTCATCTAAGACTGCATTAAATGTTGTTGTATTTTTCGGAGGTTAGAATGCATTATCTTCAGCATTATTTGAATAGTAGAGCATGTTCCATATCCAGTAAGACTAGTCTGTTTGCAGGCACACCTTTTGGGTTCAAATCCTCATCTGAACTCACCCCCTGTGCTTTTATGGGGATCCTTAATTTGTCTCTTCTTACTTCAACACTTGATTCTTTGGATTGGGTTCCTGGAGCAGTGGTTAAGCAAGTGTGACCTGTGTTGATATCTCTGGATTTTCAGTTTATGCTGCTAGTATGCTTAATGTCAAGTTTGGATCAACCTTCCTGATCTAGAGCACAAAAAATAGATATCATCTGAAGATAATAGAGAAGAATGAATTGAGACTCCAGTCATCTCTATGTATTATTTCCATCCTGGCCTCCCCGTGATAGAAGATAATCCTCATCTAACGAGAAAAATACAGATCCATTAGTTTGAGAGAAATGAGGTTTAATTTAGTTTTAGGCATTTCATTTTGTTATACCTAGTGACACAGAGAAATCAAATGCCCCAGTGGAGAACCTGGTACCATAGGATTTAGAATCTCCTGTAACCCTCTCAGGGCTTTGGCTTTTCACAGCTAGTGGGTCAGTTGGCTTCAATGAGTGGTGAATCTTGCTATCTCCAAGACCATTCCCATTCTAAGGCTTAGAATCTTCTCCTTCCCACATCTTAGGGGAGATAAACTGTAACTCTCCTGGAACAGAGGAGGAGTCCATAAATTAATCTTTTGAGGACACTGCATCTACTAGGCATTGTAGTAACATCATGGCTGATGTAGTAATTGTCATACTATTTAAGTTCTCAATCCATACAGGATCCTGGGGCCATTTAAAGTCAAGTGAGAAGTTGGGATTTCTCTAGTAGGCTTGGCACTCATCTTGGTGCTATTGGATTGTGATCAGTTTTCTCCAGATCCTTCCATTTCCTCGCTCTATCCTTTTATGTTTCTCCTCTTCCTTAAACATTTGTTGAGGGTCTACTACTTGGGCACTGTGCTAGCAGGAACACAGATGTGAAAAAATAACCCCTCAGCCCCCACTTAGGGAGCTCACCATCTATAGCAGAGAAGGGAGGATATGAGCAAACAAAAAAATGACCACTGAGTGAGTTACGAGTGCCACAGTGGAAGCACCCATGAAGAAAGGGAAAACCCAGAAAAGGGCTCAGTTCCCTCTAGGCGAGGGAGTTTAAAGTTTAAAGGGAGGCCTCCTGTAGGAATAAGTAAAAGTTTGCAGGTGAATAGCATGGGTGTGAAACAGAAGGGTCAGTTCAGCAGCCCATTCTTTCTTAGCTGGTGTTCATTCTTACAGATGCCGGATAGTTCTATAAGTCTTCTGTTTTCCATTGGTTAACAAATTCCTAAAAATACATATATTGCAGTTAGGATAGGACCCTTCGTAGTGGGAGCTTCTGGCTCCTCAGGGAATGGTTTGAATAACTCATTTGTTTCCAGTTGGAGCTGTCCTGGTTGTTTGTCCTTTAAACAACTAGGGGAAGATGGAAGTTCCAGACCCCTTATGAGCCCAAGCCACCTGCAGGTTATAACAGCGTTAGGTTAACAGCAAGGCCACATCTTCTATTTCAGGGAGGATTGAATTGGCTTTTCCTAGACATTCATTTGTGAGGCTTCAGTTCCGGGAGATTTTATTCCTTGCACATTTCTCCATTTTTCTTTTGTTTTAAGGGAAGCTTCTCAGAAAGATAAGACAGTTGAAATGTTTCTTGTAAAGTCATTGGCATTCTAAGGATCTATCTTAACTGCCATATTTGGGCCTTGACTTCCAACAGAATTGCCTAGGAGAGGCATCATTTTAGTAGGTAGAGTGGATAGGTACCCTTGGGTGTTTGGGGGGATGCTGCAAAGACCTCTATACTCCAAAATATCTCTCCTTCTAACTTGCAATTTACCTGAAATTCTACAATGATGAATTCATTCTTAAAGGCTTTTGGGTTGCTTTTTAAAATCTAAATATCTTTTCATATCATCTTGTACCTTAATTAAGCAGGTCTCGGTTATTGGCTCCTTAGTATGGGAAGCACTGAGCTCCAGGAAGGGAAAAGGAGAGGCTGAAAAAACAAGCAAAAGGATAGCTTAGTCCAGGACCAGCCTTAAGTGGGGGAGGTCATTATAACATCAGCAGCATTACTCAACATAACTCATTACTTGACATCTGCTCACCTGAGGAGATTCCTGTGGGTTAATTCTAGGAGTTTCCTTATCACATTAACTGTGTATATTTTTTGACAGTTGATTCTGTCTTGAGAGATGGTCTATGAATATTTGCATAGTAGATAAATGACATCTCTGCCTTAGCTGGTGCTCCTCTAAGAAAGGGAGGAGGATAGCTAATATTGATTGGGATTGCTAGTCTCTCTTGTACCTCTTATGTATCTTTTGGAATTAAACACATTACTACCCAGATAGCAGGGGCCAAAGAAATGCTTTTTAACGAAATCATTTTGTGTGTGTGTGTATGTGTATATATATATATATATATACACACACACACACACACACACACACATATATATATATATATTTTTTTTTTTTTTTGCGGTACGCAGGCCTCTCACTGTTGTGGCCTCTCCCGTTGCAGAGCACAGGCTCCGGACGCTCAGGCTCAGCGGCTATGGCTCAAGGGCCCAGCCGCTCCGCGGCACGTGGGGTCCTCCCGGACTGGGGCACGAACTCGTGTCCCCTGCATTGGCAGGCGGACTCTCAACCACTGCGCCACCAGGGAAGCCCTGTATATATTTTTTGAGCCTCCTATCACCACAAATAGAATACTAGCCTGACACCTGGCTAAGGTAAAATGAAGCAGGCAAATAACTGATTATTTTGTCATTATAACTTGGTCTGGAAATAGTTTCAAGAAGTTGCAAAACAGTACAGAGTTTCTGTGCACCTTTCCTTCACTGAGAGTACTGTATATTACACAGCTGTAGTATGTTGTTAAAACCAGAAAACTGACATAGGCACAATATTCTTAACTCACATACTGACCTTTTTTGTGTTTCTGCCAGCTGTTAGAAGCACTTTTTTTTTTCCTGTATAGTTTGAGGACCTTTTATCGCATGTTTTTATATTTTTAACCTCCCCAGTTAGAATACAGAACTCTTCCATCAGCACGAAGAAATTCCCTTGTGGGAAACTAAATTTTAAAAAAAGATCAATAAATTGAAAAACATACACCAACATTTTTATAAGGTCACATTAGTGAATTTTGAAATTAGTACTAATTAAATTAGTACTAATGGTACTAATTTTAAAATGACAGATCGAGGTTTGAAAGCCACTAAAAACTATTGTAATTCAATTGACTACTTGTGAATACAGTATATGTGGGTTTTTTTTAAAAATCACTTTTTCAACTCTCCAAATAAAAGCATCTTCGAACCGTAGTCACTTCTGTTGATCAAGATGGAAGCTTGCTGTCTACTGAAAAGTTTTTCTTACCGTGTCATGTTCACCTGAAACCACAGGTGGATGGGTACATATGGATGTACACACAGTTATCACTGCTTCTTGGCAGTAGCACAGGTTGGCCAGGAGCAGGTGAAGCAGACCTACTTGCTGAGTTTCTGGGGAAGACATTTCAGAACATGGGCAGGAGCTCTTAGCTCTTGCGATTTTCCAGTTGGTTTCCATCCGATAAGTACCAGGAGGGTAACCTGGGGAAGGTGATGAGGCCCTAATGCTCTACTTCGTATTGTGTAGAAGAGTTAGGGCTAACACCTTCTCTGCTCATTTTCCAAAGAACTTGGTTAGCAATGCCACCAAACCCTCACACTCCACTGCCTCTTAAATGCCTGGCAAATCCTGTGTACACTGAGGCTGCTACGAGCATGACAAACTGTTTTTCCTTCACAGAGTCCTGTTTTTTATGGGTTTAGATATCCTCAGATCCCAGAGGGTTGCCTAAGAATATGAATTCTGGGAGGCGTAGCTTTCTTTTGGTTTGAGTCAAGACAGCAAGAGGGAAGATACCACTTTCGATAGTATATACTTTCACTTGAAAAAAGGGAAAACGTACCAAGTTATGTTTGATGCTCACTTAACTTTCAAGGAGAAGGGTCGTGGGGACCCTGTACCCTCAGCTAATGAAGCAGAAACAGTAATGTTTTGTTTATATGCTGTTGTGACCATATGATCATGCTTGTCTGGTGGATTTTCATTTGTTCCAAATCCATTCTCATTTGGAGTTTCCGTGAAGCTAGGACAAGCGTACAAATGCTGACATGGGGAAAATGAACCCTCTGCCCTCAGACATGTGAAGAAGAAAACATGATAAACTAAACTCATAGTAGGAACACAGACTTATCACACTCTCTTGAAATGAGACCATGCCTTCCCAGATGATCCTGACCATTTCCTTGAGTGTCTGCTAAACAGCACAGTAAAAGTCGCTTTAAAGAATATCAGTCTGTTTCCCTAAAACTAGCAGAGTGCAGGTCGCAGAAGAAGAATCCCGGAGAAATTTGTTGAATGAATGTATGGACTGTTATCTTTTCGTTCAAAACTATAGAGTGTTTTTGAAAACATTCAACTTAAACTTTCAGGTTTTTAATCAATAAAAGGGAATAAATTGTGGTCAAGTGGAAAGAGCTGCATCTTGAGGTGTGAGAAAGGGGGTGCTGGGAGGAATCTACTGGTGTCCATCCACCTATTCCAGGGGTCCTGGCGGATGTCCAGCTCTCCCTGAGTACGTAAGCTTGAGAGCATGCCCTGCTCATTCACATGGGGCCTGAATCCCCTCTCATGGCTGTAATCACACGTGCAGGAAAAGTGAAGGCTGAGCTCCAGAACATTTTAAGAGGAATACTATCTCTGGTCAGCACCAGGAGGGAGAAATCCACCATCCTCTGAGATATGTTCAATGTGTCAGGGATCACAAGAGGCAAAGGGGGAGGATAAAAGAAAACAGATGTTATGTAGAGTAGGCTATTCCCAGGAAAGCAGTCCTCAGGTATGGCCTGTGGCCTTGGTATCAGAGGGGGGTGTGATGGGCCCCTGCTGAATCAGTAGTATTTTTATTTCTTTAAAAAGAACTTTAAACTCCTATTATTATTTTTGCTGTTCAATTGATTTTGATAAAAACACTTTTGGGAAATCTCACCTGTAATTAAGTTTCCATGAAATGGTCAAGGTATATGGGGTGAACTCACTTCTGACCTGCCATGCATGCTAAGATGATGAAAAGATGACTCCCCTTGGGAGTGGGTTTAAATTCAGAGTCATGGGTGGCTTTTGGGGTCATAGTAGCATAGAGTTACCTATCCCTTCACCACCCTGAGCTTTCATGACTGTTGGGATCCTTCAATGCCATGTTATGCCTTGGGAGTCACCATGAGCTCTGTAACCAACGTGTTAAGGATGTTGGCGCTTAACTGTCTGTATTTATCTGACCAGCTCAGCTCTGCTTCTGTAACGAACCATAACCCAGGAAATCATGGTGTGTATCTTCATGTAACTGATGCATTGCTTCTCCTGAATTTTCAAAACATCAATGTTAAAGAGCCTAACGAGGTTATCTGTTGACACAATATACGTTATAACAAGACCTGCATATGAAAGGATGGCCAGGGAAACCATCTGGTCAGAGTAACGACCAGTTCTATCCTCCCCTTCCCTCCTCTGCCTCTCCCCTCCTCATCCCCAAAGCTGCCTCTTCTCGTGCGTAATGCCAGTGCTCTGTACAGTGTTCTGTTTAGAGTGGTTTGAACATTTTTCTGCCCGTGTCCTTCATTGCTGAAGTAACTCCCCTCTCTCATGTCGACTCTTACCCAGGAGCCGCACTGCAGACTCTCTGATGTAGGTCTTTTCTGCATGGCAGCTAAGGCCAAGCTGTGATTTTCATTGCATGATGCAACGTCACCCTTTCGGTTGTCGCCTCCAGGTTAACCAGATCCTTTCCCTGCACTGCCCATGCATGTTGCGTTCTTCCCCCCGGGCCCGGACCTGAATGTAGTGAGTGCCGGGTGCATGCATGCGGCGAGCATTCTAATACAGTGAAGTTCTGGGATTTAAGGTTCTCTTTGCATATCTTTGAGGGCCCCCAGTTTGCTGTGATACCACAAAGGCCTCTCAGTCCCTTGAAAAATCTAGCTTAGAACCTTGGGAAAGAGAGATGAAGCTTCTGTTTTTAGGGATGTGCTGAGCAAAGGCTAACAATGAGGAATTTAGAAGTGAGGGTCAGGTTTCCAAGTAACAACTTACCTACAGTCCTTTAGATGCCCAGCTCTGCGTGGGTGGGCCCAAAGTGACCAGAGTTACAGTACCTTATCACATCTTTCTGAACATTATTACCTTGTTTGCTTTTGCTTAGATCCAATAATTTAGATCTAATCTTTTGCTTAGATCTAATTGTATATACTTAAAAAAAAAAAACTTCTCTTAAGCTAACTGTCCTGGGGAATACAATCATGGACCTTTCTCTTAAATTATTGTGTAAACAGGAATGCCACTAATACAGCTTTAAAAGACATGCAATGGTTGTACTAAAAAGGAATATCGTGTTCGTTGAAGCATGTTGGCACTGTATTTACATTATTAATTTATAACTGTGATCATTTTCTCTCTTTGAAATATATTTTTGCCTTAGGACTTATGGCTTTCTTTAAAAATGTTCTTTTTTCTTTTTTTTAACATGTTTTTGTCTCCTCGTTTTTACTCTCCTTTATTCTCGGAATGAACTTTTATATAGCATACTTGTCAGGATCTGTTTTCTTACTGGAATTTTTTTGTTATTTCATATAAATAGAAACATTTTAGATGTACGTTGGCTGTAAATTGAGAAAGATGACAGGTGGGCATTAGCAAGCTCTGATAATCCTAGGGTATGAACGAGGGTTCCTAGAGATTCCTGGTGGTACTAGCTTGCCAGCACCCATTAGATTAAAACTATGCACTAAGCAGTGATAATGACACAAAATTGAAGGCTTTGTATCCTGTCTTTATTTTTCCCTCATGAATTGTGATTTCTGCATATCTGGGGGATTTAGCTGATTGAAGCTCTTGCCACACCTTTTTCCCCTCTATTCTGTTAAACATGTCCTACTCGCCCTATAGAAATAGGCTTTACTTAGAATTTCATAACATGCCCTTTTGGTAGCCAGCATAAAGGTCCTTTGAATGGAAGCATTTCCCTTTCTGAAAGGAGCTTAGATGGAATTATTGTGCAGACCTGTGCAGAGCAGGTGATGCTGACCGGCAGGTTGAAATGCTCTCACTTGCCCAAGCTTTCATCTGGGAGTTTGCTAAATGAAACAACTGATCCTTCATGTGAGGGTCTTCAGCAGAGACCCATTCCTCTTTCTCTGAAAAACACAGTGCTTCTGGATAAAATGAAAGGATTTCTGAAACCCAACATAGAGTGAGGTAAGTGGATCCATTTATAGAGACAAAGGAGAAAATGATAAGGAATCAGATTTCTAGGGGCTTCCCAAATCCCTCCCACAGATGGTTTTACAGTGATAGGGAAAACAACTCTGGAGAAAGTCAAAAATACGGCAGTAGAATTAAAAAGAGGACCTGCAGAAGGAAGGAAGGAAAAAGAAACTTCACCCATTGAACATGTAATTCATGATATTCCTCTCTAAATTTGGATCCAAAAGTCAAGTGGACACCATTGATATGGTAGAAAGAGCTCTTCTTTTCTGAGGCATGAGCAGAACTATTTTGATAAATAAGTGATTTCCAATGTTAACTGGAAGCAAGCAGGAAAGAAAAAAATGAAGGAAAAGAAATGTCCCAAGAGATAAGAAGTTGTTTTCATGAAGTAGTTAAGAAGGGTATTAAAAAAGTGTATACTTGAAGATATGCTTGTGAAATCATAGGACTTAACAGGTTGTTACCACTTTCCTTGCTAGTGATGATGATTTGTTTCTAAGGTAACTTGATAGTCCAGGGTGACATTGGTCTCCATGGCCCAGGTCGCTTTATGACATTCCTAAGGAGTGACGTCTGCTTTGTACTCAGCAGACTCAGGACTTCTAATCGGCAATATCTCAGACTCTCCTTTTTGGCCGTGAGGCTGCTGGGCTCTCAACAAAACTCCTAAATAGGAATACTTGCAAAACTTTCATGCCTCAGCTGTCGGCCAAAGACAGAGCTAAGACACAGCTATTTTAATTCCTTGTGTAATAAAGGTATGATTGTTTTCTATGCCAGATGTCAGAGAGACGTGTACCAGATCTTTCTCTGTGTCTCCTTAAAAACAACAAACGAAAAAGAAAAAAAAAACCACAGGATGCCAGAAATAAAGCTATCATAATTATCCCTTTAGCATCACATATACATCCACGTGTAGCTTTTAACAAATGGCAGGGTCCTGGTGGTGAATATATGTTATGTGACAGTGTTTTCTAGTCTTCAAAGTGAAATGACAGGTAAATGGGACAACTGCTCTTTACATAGATATTTTTTCCCATCATTTTTTCCTGAGGGGTCTTGGGCCTCCTACAGTTGGTGCCTGGCAGGTCCTCAGTGTTGGCATTCTTTGTCACTGTAGCCCTTTGAATGAGACCACTGAGGAGACTGCTTGCCATTCTGCTTGGGTCCTGATGTGGCTGGGGGAATAGCAGGGTTGAAACTGTAGTAGGTCTCTTAGGCGGCCAGTGGCATATCGTATTTCATCAAAGAGAACAGGAAGGGGAGCTGTCTCATGCATCCTTATTACACCCATCTGGTTAGACTGCCAGACTGGGACCCAGTACAGGCTTCCCCACTCTAAGTCCTGGCAGGTAGACCCACGGCAAGGAGGCATTGCCAAGGTCAGGCTGTCCAGGTGTACTGAGATTATGTTGGGGAGGAAGACAGGGATGGAAACATAGGGCATAAGCTAAATGGGAGACTAATGAGTGCCCAGGAAATGCCCAGAAGAGTCCAGGACAAACATCTGAAGAAGACTCAGAGAAGAATTTTGAAGTCTGCACCCAATAACAGCCCAAAGAGGTCCACGATGATTTGAAAACCTGTTATGCTGTAGAAATCCCAACCCACCTGCCCAACCTTGCCCTTGATGGGCCAGCCTTTGTCAACAGAGGGATCATGCTTTTTCTGAGGAGCCTCTCTACAATCAGGAGAGCTTCTTCTGTGGGGAGCTTTGAGGCTGAAGCACCTTGGGACTGTGTCCCAGGCTGTTCCTCAAGGTTGCTCTCTCCTTAAGAAACAAGCACACCAGGCAATTGCTCCTCAATGTCTAGAACCTGATGATTGGTTATAACTAGTTAGAGATGGTTGTTTATGGGCCTCTTGACTCAGGTATGATGGTATTTAACATCCAGAAGAAAAAGGCATTGGAGGCAGAGGCAGTAGTGGGATGAATACTCAATTCTTCCTTCCTCAAGTCTAAGCTTTCATAGGCATGAGAGGAGTAGGACTCTAGGGGTCAGAGGTACTGCCCCACCTCCCCCATGCCAGGCACTATGTCTGGGTTCCTTCTTCTCCATTCAGACCTGGGACTTCTTTTTGCCCCCTTCTTCTCCCCATTTCTAATCACCTCACCCAGGCTGTCCAGTTTTGTGGATGGCCCCAGAATGAGGTTGGAGTTGGATAGAGAGCAGACATCTGTGCTGGAAAGCTATAGATGCGCACACAAGTGTGTGTCCACCCATAGGTACCACCCCTCGCCTGTACATGGTTCACTGACCCTGCCCTTAAAGAACTCAGTCTGTTTTGTAATATTTGTGCGTGAGTATATACACACCAAGGCTGTTTGAATTATCTACTCCATCATGTCCTTCCACTAGAAAAACAAGAGTTCACCATAGAAGAACTGGCTCGAGTCAGTGGAGGTAGGGAAACAAGGGAGTAAGAATCAGTTGGCACAATCCTCTTGGATAGCCTCATCCACCAGAGGGCAGACAGCAGAAGCAAGAGGTACTACAATCCTGCAGCCTGTGGAACAAAAACCACATTCACAGAAAGACAGACAAAATGAAAAGGCAGAGGACTGTGTACCAGATGAAGAAACAAGATAAAACCCCAGGAAAGCAACCAAATGAAGTGGAGATAGGCAACTTTCCAGAAAAAGAATTCAGAATAATGATAGTGAAGATGATCCAGGACCTCGGAAAAAGAATGGAGGCAAAGATTGAGAAGATGCAAGAAATGTTTAACAAAGACCTAGAAGAATTAAAGAACAAACAAACAGAGATGAACAATACAATAACTGAAATGAAAAATACACTAGAAGGAATCAGTAGCAGAATAACTGAGACAGAAGAACAGATAAGTGACCTGGAAGACAGAATGGTGGAATTCAGTGCCGTGGAACAGATAAAGAAGAAAGAATGAAAAGGAAGACAGCCTGAGAGACCTCTGGGACAGCATTAAACACACCAACATTGGCATTATACAGGTCCCAAAAGGAGAAGAGAGAAAGAAAGGACCCAAGAAAATATTTGAAGAGATTATAGTTGAAAACTTCCCTAACATGTGACAGGAAATAGCCACCCAAGTCCAGGAAGCGCAGAGAGTCCCAGGCAGGATAAAACCAAGGAGAAACAGGCTGAGACACATAGTAATCAAACTGACAGAAATTAAAGACAAAGAAAAATTATTGAAAGCAACAAGGGAAAAATGACAATTAATGTACAAGGGAACTCCCATAACAGCTGATTTCTCAGCAGGAACTCTACAACCCAGAAGGGAGTGGGACAATATATTTAAAGTGATGAAAGGGAAGAACTTACAACCAAGATTACTCTACCCGGCAAGCATCTCATTCAGATTCGATGGAGAAATCAAAAACTTTACAGACAAGCAAAAGCTAAGGGAATTCAGCACCAGCAAACCAGCTCTACAACAAATGCTACAGGAACTTCTCTAAGTGGGAAACACAAGAGAAGAAAAGGATCTACAAAAACAAACCCAAGACAATTAAGAAAATGGTAATAGGAACATTCATATCAATAATTATCTTAAATATGAATGGATTAAATGCTCCAGCCAAAAGACACAGGCTTGCTGAATGGATACAAAAACAAGACCCATATATATGCTGTCAACAAGAGACCCATTTCAGACCTAGGGACACATACAGACTGAAAGTGAGGGGATGTAAAAAGATATTCCACGCAAATGGAAATCAAAAGAAAGCTGGAGGGCTTCCCTGGTGGTGCAGTGGTTGAAAGTCCGCCTGCCGATGCAGGGGACACGGGTTCGTGCCCCGGTCCCGGAAGATCCCACATGCCATGGGGCGGCTAGGCCTGTGAGCCATGGCCGCTGACCCTGCGCATCTGGGACAGGCCACAACAGTGAGAGGCCCGCGTACTGCAAAAAAAAAAAAAAAAAAGACGGAGTAGCAATACTCAGACAAAATAGACTTTAAAATAAAGAATGTTATAAGAGACAAGGAAGGACACTACCTAATGATCAAGGGATCAATCCAAGAAGAAGATGTAACAATTATGAATATATATGCACCCAACATAGGAGCACCTCAGTATATAAGGCAAATGATAACAGCTGTAAAAGAGGAAATCGACAGTAACACAATACTAGTGGGGGACTTTAACACCTCACTTACACCAATGGACAGATCATCCAGACAGAAAATTAATAAGGAAAAGCAAGCTTTAAATGACACAACAGACCAGATAGATTTAATTGATATGTATAGGACATTCCATCCAAAAACAGCAGGTTACACTTTCTTTTCAAGTGCACATGGCACATTCTCCAGGATAGAACACATCTTGGGTCACAAATCAAGCCTTGGTAAATGTAAGAAAATTGAAATCATATCAAGCATGTTTTCCGACCACAATGTTATGAGATTAGAAATCAGTTACAGGGAAAAAAAACATAAAAAACACAAACACCTGGAGGCTAAACAACATGTTACTAAATAACCAAGAGATCACTGGAGAAATCAAAGCAGAGATCAAAAAATACCTAGAGACAAATGACAAGGAAAACATGATGATCCAAAACCTATGGGATGCAGCAAAAGCGGTTCTAAGAGGGAGTTTTATAGCAATACAATCCTACCTCAAGAAATAAGAAAAATCTCAAATAAACAATCTAACCTTACACCTAAAGGAACTAGAGAAAGAAAAACAAACAAAACCCGAAGTTAGTAGGAGGAAAGAAATCATAAAGATTAGAGTAGAAATAAATGAAATAGAAACAAAGAAAACAATAGCAAAGATCAATAAAACTAAAACCTGGTTCTTTGAGAAGATAAACAAAATTGGTAAACCTTTAGCCAGACTCATCAAGAGGGAGAGGACTCAAATCAATAAAATTAGAAATGAAAAAGGAGAAGTTACAGTGGACACCGCAGAAATACAAAGCATCCTAATAGACTACTACAAGCAACTCTATGCCAATAAAATGGACAACCTGGAAGAAATGGACAAATTCTTAGAAAGGTATACCCTTCCAAGACTGAACCAGGAAGAAATAGAAAATATGAACAGACCAATCACAAGTAATGAAATTGAAACTGTGATTAAAAATCTTCCAACAAACAAAAGTTCAGGATCAGATGGCTTCACAGGTGAATTCTGTCAAACATTTAGAGAAGAGTTAACACCCACCCTTCTCAAACTCTCCCCAAAAATTTCAGAGGAAAGAACACTCCCAAACTCATTCCACAAGGGCATCACCCTGATATCAAAACCAGACAAAGATACTGCATAAAAAGAAACTTACAGGCCAATATCATTGATGAATATAGATGCAGAAATCCTCTACAAAATACTAGCAAACAGAATCCAACAACACATTAAAAGTATCATACACCATGATCAAGTGGGATTTATCCCAGGGATGCAGGGATTCTTCAATATATGCAAATCAATCAGTGTGATACACCATATTAGCAAATTGAAGAATAAAAACCATATGATCATCTTAATAGATGCAGAAAAAGCTCTGAGAAAATTCAACACCCATTTATTATAAAAACTCTCCAGAAAGTGGGCATAGAGGGAACCTTCCTCAACATAATAAAGGCCGTATATGACAGACCCACAGCAAACATCATGCTCAATGGTGAAAAACTGAAAGCATTTCCTCTAAGATCAGGAATAAGACAAGGTTGTCCACTTTCGCCACTACTATTCAACATAGATTTGGAAGTCCTAGCCACGGCAGTCAGAGAAGAAAAAGAAAAGGAATCCAAATCGGAAAATAAGTAAAACTGTCACTGTTTGCAGATGACATGATACTATACATAGATAATTCTAAAGATGCCACCAGAAAACTACTCGAGCTAATCAATGAATTTGGTAAAGTTGCAGGATGCAAAATTAATGCACAGAAATCTCTTGCATTCCTATACACTAACAACAAAAGATCAGAAAGAGAAATTAAGGAAACAATCTCCGTCACCATTGCAACAAAATGAGTAAAATACCTAGGAATAAACCTACCTAAGGAGGTAAAAAGACCTGTACTCAAAAAAGTATAAGACACTACTGAAAGAAATCAAAGATGACACAAACAGGTGGAGAGATATACCATGTTCTTGGATTGGGGGAATCAATATTGTGAAAATGACTATGTTACCAAAAGCCATCTACAGAGTCAGTGCAATCCCTATCAAATTACCAATGGCATTTTTCACAGAACTAGAAGAAAAAAATCTTAAAATTTGTATGGAGACACAAAAGAGCCCAAATAGCCAAAGTAATCAGAAGGGAAAAAACTGGAGCTGGAGGAATCAGATTCCCTGACTTCAGACTATACTACAGAGCTACAGTAATCAAGAGAATATGGTACTGGCACAAAAACAGAAATAGAGATCAGTGGAACAGGATAGAAAACCCAGAGATAAACCCACGCACCTATGGTCAACTAATCTATGACAAAGGAGGCAAGGGTATACAATGGAGAAAAGACAGTCTCTTCAGTAAGTGGTGCTGGGAAAACTGGACAGCTACATGTAAAAGAATGGAATTAGGACACTCCCTAACACCATACACAAAAATAAACTCAAAATGGATTAAAAACGTAAATGTAAGACCAGACACTATAAAACTCTTAGAGGAAAACATAGGAAGAACATAAATCATAGCAAGATCTTTTTTGACCCACCTCCTAGAGTAATGGAAATAAAAACAAAAACAAATGAAACCTAATGAAACTTAAAAGCTTTTGCTCAGCAAAGAAAGCTATAAACAAGACAACCCTCAGAATGGGAGGAAAATATTTACAAATGAATCAACGGACAAAGGATTAATCTCCAAAATATGTAAACAGCTCATGCAACTCAATATTAAAAAAACAAATAATCCAAAAATGGGCAGAAGACTTAAATAGACATTTCTCCAAAGAAGACATACAGATGGCCAAGAAGCACATGAAAAGCTGCACAACATCACTAATTATTAGAGAAATGCAAATCAAAACTACAAT